>NC_042957.1:6259851-6297351 GCF_901001165.1 Salmo trutta | reverse complement strand
GACTAGTGGTGTGGTGGGGGGGTAGACTAGTGGTGTGGTGGGGGGGTAGACTAGTGGTGTGGTGGGGGGTAGACTAGTGGTGTGGTGGGGGGGGTAGACTAGTGGTGTGGTGGGGGGGTAGACTAGTGGTGTGGTGGGGGGGTAGACTAGTGGTGTGGTGGGGGGGTAGACTAGTGGTGTGGTGGGGGGTAGACTAGTGGTGTGGTGAGGGGTAGACTAGTGGTGTGGTGAGGGGTAGACTAGTGGTGTGGTGGGGGGGTAGACTAGTGGTGTGGTGGGGGGTAGACTAGTGGTGTGGTGGGGGGGTAGACTAGTGGTGTGGTGGGGGGGTAGACTAGTGGTGTGGTGAGGGGTAGACTAGTGGTGTGGTGAGGGGTAGACTAGTAGTTAGAGTGCTGGGCCAGTTACCGAAAGGTTGCTGGATTGTATCCCCGACCTAACATGGTAAAAATCTGCCCCTGAACAAGGCAGTTAACACATTGTTCCCCGGTATGCTGTCATTGTAAATAAGAATTAGTTCTTAACTGACTTTCCTAGTTTAATAAAGGTTAAAATATATATATATATTCTCTAGGGGCCCTGCTCAACGGTAGTACACTACATAGTGAATAGGGTCCCATTTGTGACGGGACGTAGCAGTGAGCTCAACTTGGAGCCGTCGTTTTACTTAACGCTGTTTCACCCTGGTGTTTTTCTCCCATTGAGATGTATCTGAACAGTAACGGGGAGATAAAAGAGTGTGAGGGTGTTTATTGTATGATTAGAAGTTGGAACAAAACATTGGGACTCTTAATGACCTCCTCCTCCATCAGTCAACAGTGTCTGGGCTCTCTGAGCAGCATCATGCAGAACAGAGGGTTCTTAAAAGCCTGTGTGTGTGTGTGTGTGTGTGTGTGTGCGCTTGCATGCGTGTGTGTGTGTGTGTGTGCGCTTGCATGCGTGTGTGTGTGTGTGTGTGCGCTTGCATGCGTGTGTGTGTGTGTGTGTGTGTGTGTGTGCGCTTGCATGCGTGTGTGTGTGTGTGTGTGTGTGTGTGTGTGTGTGTGTGTGTGTGTGTGCGCTTGCATGTGTGTACGTGTGTGTGTGTGTGTGTGTGTGTGTGTGTTTCTCTGGTCTCCATTAGTGTGCCCCCTGTCTTGTCCAGTATATCCAGTCCATCTAACAGCCCCTAGTTGGTTCCGTTTCACATTAGCCAGGTCCCGGGCCTACGTTCCATATAACACCCTATTCCCTACATAGTGTGCTACTTCTTGACCAGGGACTATAGGGAGTCCCATAGGGTGCTGGCCGAAAGTAGTGCACTGTATAGGGGAATAGGTTGTCATTGGGGATACAGGTCCTGGTATCCAGCCGCTGTAATGCTGTCTGTTGTTAGTGGCTCTGCCCTAAGGCAGCCATGATGATGGAGTGGTGCTGGAGTTTCCCTGCTTTGATGCTTAAAAACGTTCCTCTGATCAGGCTATATAGCTTAAGTAGGGGTTATATATGGGTTATATTGGGGTCATATAGGGTTTATATAGTGGTTATACTGTATAGGGTTACATAGGTGTTATGTAAGGGTTATATAGGTGTTATGTAAGGGTTATATAGTGGTTATGTAAGGGTTATATAGGGGTTATGTAAGGGTTATATAGGGGTTATGTAAGGGTTATATAGGGGTTATGTAAGGGTTATATAGGGGTTATGTAAGGGTTATATAGGGGTTATGTAAGGGTTATATAGGGGTTATATAGGGGTTATGTAAGGGTTATGTAAGGGTTATATAGGGGTTATGTAAGGGTTATATAGAGGTTATGTAAGGGTTATACTGTATAGGGTTATATAGGGTTTATATAGGGGGTTATACTGTAGAGGGTTATATAGGGTTTATATAATACTGTATAGGGATATATAGGGTTTATATAGGGGGTTATACTGTAGAGGGTTATATAGGGTTTATATAGGGGTTATACTGTAGAGGGTTATCGAGGGTTTATATAGGGGTTATACTGTATAGGGTTATATAGGGTTTATATAGGGGTTATACTGTAGAGGGTTTATATAGGGTTTATATAGGGGTTATACTGTAGAGGGTTATAAAGGGTTTATATAAGGGTTATACTGTATAGGGTTATATAGGGTTTATATAGGGGTTATGCAACCTATTCCCCGGTCCCGTGTGGCTCAGTTGGTAGAGCATGGTGTTTGCAACGCTAGGGTTGTGGGTTCGATTCCCACAGGGGACCAGTACGGAGAAGAAAAAAAAAATATGAAATGTATGCATTCACTACTGTAAGTCGCTCTGGATAAGAGCGTCTGCTAAATGACTAAAATGTAAATGTACTGTATAGGGTTATATAGGGTTTGTATAGGGGTTATACTGTATAGGGTTATATAGGGGTTATACTGTAGAGGGTTATATAGGGTTTATATAGGGGTTATACTGTAGAGGGTTATATATGGTTTATATAGGGGTTATACTGTAGAGGGTTATACAAGGGTTTTGTAGGGGTTATGTAGGGGTTATGGGTGTACATAAGAGTTATACATGGTCATATAGGGTCATATAGGGTTATATAAGGATATATATGTTTATATATGATTATATCAAATCAAACTTTATTTGTCACATGCGCCGAATACAACAAGTGTAGACTTTACCGTGAAATGCTTACTTACAAGCCCATAACCAAGTGTGCAGTTCAAGAAGAGTTAAGAAAACATTTACCAAGTAGACTAAAATAAAAACTAATAATAAAAACTAACAATAAGAATAACAATAATGAGCCTATATACAGGGGGCACCGGTACCGAGTCAGTGTTTATTTTTTATTTTATTTATTTCACCTTTATTTAACCAGGTAGGCAAGTTGAGAACAAGTTCTCATTTACAATTGCGACCTGGCCAAGATAAAGCAAAGCAGTTCGACAACATACAACAACACAGAGTTACACATGGAGTAAAACAAACATACAGTCAATAATACAGTAGAAAAATAAGTCTATATACAATGTGAGCAAATGAGGTGAGATAAGGGAGGTAAAGGCAAAAAAGGCCATGGTGGCAAAGTAAATACAACATAGCAAGTAAAACACTGGAATGGTGGATTTGTAGTGGAAGAAAGTGCAAAGTAGCAATATAAATAATGGGGTGCAAAGGAGCAAAATAAATAAATAAATACAGTAGGGGAAGGGGTAGTTGTTTGGGCTAAATTATAGATGGGCTATGTACAGGTGCAGTGATCTGTGAGCTGCTCTGACAGCTGGTGCTTAAAGCTAGTGAGGGAGATAAGTGTTTCCAGTTTCAGAGATGTTTGTAGTTCGTTCCAGTCATTGGCAGCAGAGAACTGGAAGGAGAGACGGCCAAAGGAGGAATTGGCTTTGGGGGTGACCAGAGAGATATACCTGCTGGAGCGCGTGCTACAGGTGGGTGCTGCTATGGTGACCAGTGAGCGGAGATAAGGGGGGACTTTACCTAGCAGGGTCTTGTAGATGACCTGGAGCCAGTGGGTTTGGCGACGAGTATGAAGCGAGGGCCAGCCAACGAGAGCGTACAGGTCGCAGTGGTGGGTAGTATATGGGGCTTTGGTGACAAAACGGATGGCACTGTGATAGACTGCATCCAGTTTATTGAGTAGGGTATTGGAGGCTATTTTGTAAATGACATCGCCGAAGTCAAGGATCGGTAGGATGGTCAGTTTTACGAGGGTATGTTTGGCAGCATGAGTGAAGGATGATTTGTTGCGAAATAGGAAGCCAATTCTAGATTTAACTTTGGATTGGAGATGTTTGATGTGAGTCTGGAAGGAGAGCTTACAGTCTAACCAGACACCTAGGTATTTGTAGTTGTCCACATATTCTAAGTCAGAACCGTCCAGAGTAGTGATGCTGGAAAGGCGGGCAGGTGCAGGCAGCGATCGGTTGAAGAGCATGCATTTGGTTTTACTTGTATTTAAGAGCAGTTGGAGGCCACGGAAGGAGAGTTGTATGGCATTGAAGCTCGTCTGGAGGGTTGTTAAAACAGTGTCCAAAGAAGGGCCAGACGTATACAGAATGGTGTCCTCTGCGTAGAGGTGGATCAGAGACTCACCAGCAGCAAGAGCGACATCATTAATGTATACAGAGAAAAGAGTTGGCCCAAGAATTGAACCCTGTGGCACCCCCATAGAGACTACCAGAAACCAAGGCTATTGAGTCTGCCAATGAGGATGTGGTGATTGACAGAGTCGAAAGCCTTGGCCAGGTCAGTGAATACGGCAGCACAGTATTGTTTCTTATCGATGGCGGTTACGATATCGTTTAGGACCTTGAGCGTGGCTGAGGTGCACCCATGACCAGCTCTGAAACCAGATTGCATAGCGGAGAAGGCGCGGTGGGATTCGAAATGGTCGGTAATCTGTTTGTTGACTTGGCTTTCGAAGACCTTAGAAAGGCAGGGTAGGATAGATATTTATCCTACCCTAATATTGCAGATTGTAGCTTCCATCAATGTAATTGTCTGCATCACTTCCAATCCCCCATATATATTTTTGCAAATACATACACTACCGTTCAAAAGTTTGGGGTCACTTAGAAATGTCCTTGTTTTTGAAAGAAAAGCACATTTTTTGTCCATTAAAATAATATCAAATTGATCATAAATACAGTGTAGACATTATTAATATTGTAAATGACTATTGTAGCTGGAAACGGCAGATTCCTTTATGGGATATCTACATAGACGTACAGAGGCCCATTATCAGCAACCATCACTCCTGTGTTCCAAGGGCACGTTGTGTTAGCTAATCCAAGTTTATCATTTTAAAAGGCTAATTGATCATTAGAAAGCCATTTTGCAATTATTTTAGCACAGCTGAAATCTGTTGTTCTGATTAAAGAAGCAATACAACTGGCCTTCTTTAGACTAGTTGAGTATCTGGAGCATCAGCGTTTGTGGGTTTGATTACAGGCTCAAAATGGCCAGAAACAAAGTACTTTCTTCTGAAACTCGTCAGTCTATTCTTATTCTGAGAACTGAAGGCTATCCCATGCAAGAAATTGCCAAGAAACTGAAGGTCTCGTACAACGCTGTGTACTACTCCCTTCACAGAACATCGCAAACTGGCTCTAGCCAGAATAGAAAGAGGAGTGGGAGGCCCCGGTGCACAACTGAGCAAGAGGACAAGTATATTAGAGTGTCTAGTTTGAGAAACAGACGCCTCACAAGTCCTCAACTGGCAGCTTCATTAAATAGTACCCGCAAAACACCCATCTCAACATCAACAGTGAAGAGGCGACTCCGGGATGCTGGCCTTCTAGGCAGAGTTCCTCTGTCCAGTGTCTGTGTTCTTTTGCCCATCTTAATCTTTTCTTTTTATTGGCCAGTCTGAGATATGGCTTTTTCTTTGCAACTCTGCCTAGAAGGCCAGCATCCCGAAGTCGCCTCTTCACTGATGACCTTGAGACTGGTGTTTTGCGGGTCTTGGGAACAAAGTCTGTCCCACGGTTGGGTAAAGAAAGTCTGTAGTCAACTAAGTATGCAGAAGTCATGAGGCAAAAAGCAAAACAGCAATACGCACAAGAAAAATTAAATATATTACAACTTGGGGCTAGCCATTGTAAGTTCAGTCACTCGCCTCATCAGTGCGTGTGTGCTGGAGGCGAGCGAAATCTCGGGAGCGAGGTGTGACGGGGGAGACAGGGATGGGCAGACGGTGAACAGATCGCCAGGTGGAATCCAAGCAGCAGTGCAGCAGGCAATGGGAGTAGGTGTCACACCCACTTGGGAGAAGCTTTTCTTTCTGGAGGCAGATTTCTTGTAGAACATGCCAGTGAATGGTCTTTGAACAGCAGTAGGGGGCTTCAGAGGACACTTCAAAGATTCTTGCCACTTGTTGGGCACAAAGGCCTCGAATGCCTTTTCCTTCACACCTTAGTGCTAATTGAAGTTGTATCTGGTCTGTCCTTGCAAGCCTAGGAGCCTTAACTCAGCATTCAGTCCCCATAAATTAAAATATATAATTGTACTGTACTTTTTTTTGTTTCTTTTTTTTTCTTCTTGGCTTTCAAAATAGCATCAGACCAAACACTACTCACTCAGTTCAAGGTTGGATGGTGTCCTCAGGTCTCTGCTGTTTGTTTGCTAGAGCACCCTCCGTATAGCTTGGAAAAAAGAATCCTTGGAAGCAGTAATCTCTCCGGTTAATTTTGGTTAAAAAATTAGGTTGTAGGTTTGGAGTTTTGGGATGAGTTGGACCGCAGCGTGAAGGAAAAGCATTCCAGGTGAAGCTGGTTAAGAGAACGCCAAGAGTGTGCAAAGCTGTCATCAATGCAAAGTGTGGCTACTATAAAATATATTTTGATACTTTTTTAATTACTACATGATTCCATATGTGTTATGTCATAGTGTTGATGTCTTCACTATTATTTTACAATGTAGAAAATAGTAAAAGTAAAGAAACCACATTGAATAAGTAGGTGTGTTCAAACGTTTGACTGGTAATGTATGTGGGTGTGTTTCTATTCATGCAACTGTGTGTGTGTATGTGTGTTAGAAAGTGTGTGTGTGTGTGTGTGTGGCCACAGACACTAAGGACAACTTCCTGTAGAAAGGCCAATAAAAAATTATAGCACCTTGCTATTAAGGGGGCTGCTCTCTCAATGGTACAGTATAGTTGTAGAACTTTCTGAGGATTTACTGTTAAGGAGAGGCTGCAAGTTCTACCAACAGAATATAATCTAGCACTCTAGTACCCTGCTAACCATGACCCATTTTGTATTTTACATGAGTCAAATGTAATAGAGTCTGTTGCCCATGTTGTGAATGGCTGCTGTTCATACAAGGATTTGTGCATTGCTAGACATGACCGCCTTGTCGACCTGATAGCAAGCGAGGTGAGACAAGTAGTCTCACCAACAGAACACATCCATAAATTGTTGTTGTGTAAGAGGAAGCTGGTTTGATGTTGATTTGTTTTCCTGTGTGCCAAATACACCAGATGTTGTTGTTGTGAAGGAGCGGGGGGGGGGGGGGGGCCTTTGCCGACAAGCTTCTTGAATACCTTCCTCCGGTGGTATGCTTGGACAGCCTCGGGTGTTGGTGCTAGCTGGTGGAGCTGATATTTGGCAGTCTCGGCCAAATACACCGGCTTGCAGTGTGTGGCCTCCAGATTGCTGGCCTGACCAAAAACTAGGGCAAAACAGTTGGCTAGGTACTGCTCTGTTTCAGCTGTCCTGGAGAAGGAGGTGCTTTCTGTACACAGGGACCTTTGAAATGTTTGGATCCTTTTTTAATGTAAATTTGATTGGTGGATTCAAATAAACTATTTAAAGTGTGTGTGTGTGTGTGCACGTGTGCATGTGCGTGTGAGTGTGTGTGTGAAAAAGAGAGACAGAAAGAAAAAGAGAGTGTGTGTGCTTATTTTAGAAAATGTGTGTCCTGGCCTTAAAGTCCAAACCTCTGAGTCACAAGGTAGAGGAAACTTAGTAGTTAGGGGGAAATTAGACATTTGTCCATGTATGTAGTACAGAGGCTACAGCACCACCGGAACTCTGTGGCGTTGGAGTGATAATGAAGTAAGAGAGGGATAGAGAGAGAGAGACACAGAAGGACAGCGAGACAGAGAGACAGAGACACAGAGACAGACACCAACACAGGGAGACAGACAGAGAGACGGAGAGACTGAAAGACAGAGAGACAAAAAGACAGGGATGCAGAGAGACAGAAAAACAGAGAGACAGAGAGAGGGATAGAGAGAGAGAGAGAGAGAGCGAGAGACAGAGAGAGAGACACAGAGACACAGAAAGACAGAAAGACAGAGAGACAGAGAGACAAAAAGACAGGGATGCAGAGAGACAGAAAAACAGAGAGACAGAGAGAGGGATAGAGAGAGAGAGAGAGAGAGCGAGAGACAGAGAGAGAGACAGAGACACAGAAAGACAGAAAGACAGAAAGACAGACAGAGAGACAGAGAAACAGAGCGAGAGAGAGACAGAGAGAGAGACAGCGAGACAGAGCGAGAGAGAGAGACAGCGAGAGAGAGACAGCGAGACAGAGCGAGAGAGAGCGAGAGAGAGAGAGAGAGAGAGAGAGAGAGAGAGAGAGAGAGAACGAGAGAGAGAGAGAACGAGAGAGAGAGAGAGAGAGAGCGAGAGAGAGAGACAGCGAGAGAGAGAGAGAGAGGAAGAGAGAGAGAGAGAGCGAGAGAGAGCGAGAGAGAGAGAGCGAGAGGAGAGAGAGAGAGAGAGAGAGAGACAGAGAGAGAGAGAGAGAGAGAGAGATAGAGAGAGAGAGAGAGAGAGCGAGCGAGAGAGAGAGAGACAGCGAGAACAGAGCGAGAGAGAGAGAGAGAGAGAAACGAGAGAGAGAGAGAACGAGAGAGAGAGACAGCGAGACAGAGCGAGAGAGAGAGAGAGAGAGAGAACGAGAGAGAGAGAGAGAGAGAGAACGAGAGAGAGAGAGAGAACGAGAGAGAGAGACAGAGAGAGAGAGAGAGAGAGAGAGAGAGAGAGAGAGCGAGAGAGAGAGAGAGAGAGAGAGAGAGATAGAGAGAGAGAGAGAGAGAGAGAGAACCTGGGTCTTTTCTGAATGTTCCCCTCCTTGGTGTCTTGGGTTGTAACTTGGGTCTTTCACCTGATTTTGCAACTCTGCCAATTCTTTCCTGATGGAGGCATATCAAGAAGCATTTTGAAATATTTCTAAACATTGAAATATCAGCACTATTTGTAAATACTTTTTCCAATTTATACAGGCTAATATAGCGTAGCTAGCTGATTTCCTGGTTAGTTGTCTTTTCAAATGAATTAACTTAGCTTGCTAAGCTACAACTGTTACCAGCTGCTTAGCTACCTATATATTTTCTCTGAAGCAATTAGCTAATTACAAGTAGTGGAAAAAGTACCCAATTGTCACACTTGAGTAAAACTAAAGATACCTTAATAGGAAATGACTCAGGTAAAAGTGAAAGTCACCCAGCAAAATACTACTTGAGTAAATGTCTAAAAGTATTTGGTTTTAAATATACTTAAGTATCAAAAGTAAATGGAATTGCTAAAATATTCTTAAGTATCAAAAGTAAAAGTGTAAATAATTTCACATTCCTTATATTAAGCAAACCAGACGAATGTTCATATCCTGTATATTTGACTGAGATATGCGTTTGTCTCACCTAGCTATCTTAAAGGTGCAATATAAAAATTTGCGTCACCATTTCCTGGTTGCTAAAATTCTGTTTGAAGCTGATGTACAAAACCAGAAGTAAAAAGAAGCAAAAACTAAACTTGAGAACGGGAAGCATAGAAATAGCGCACATAGAACATATCTACCGCTTCTTAGACTTGCTTTCAATGAGAATGACAGATCTATAACTCACATTTCTGTGTGAATTTGGTCGGGGCGCCCAAAAAGTGACATATTGCAGCTTTAAGATGAATGCCCTAAGTCACTCTGGATAAGAGCATCTATTTAATGACTAAAATGTAAAATGTAAATGTTTTACATAGAAATCTCAGATTACTGTATTAATTAATATGATTGATTTATTTTTAAATGTTGACGTCACAAATGTATAATTTGTACAGTTCTTTATAAAAAAATGTAGTTATTTGCTACATTTGACAAAGCAGTACTATTTGAGAGTGAGGCTGATATATATTTAGCATTTTACAAAAAAAACATGATTATTTGTGTCTCTGAAATAAAACCATCAAGTGATAGATTTTAAACAAATACATCTGTCATTGAACAACCCCAAGCCATGATCAGATAGTGAAAAATACACCAATCTTTTTCATAATTTACTTAACTAATTTACCAATATTTCTGAAAATGGGTATTGCGTTTTGGAATGAAACTCTTCATATGTTCAGGGGTTTCCCTACAAAAGTAGTCCATCTTTCTGTTTGTGTTTATTTATCCTCTACAGCATCGGTGTCCTGCCCGTGACAGGTTGAGCTAACGTTGGCTAATGTGATTAGCATGAGGTTGTAAGTAACAAGAACATTTCCCATATCTGATATTGGCAGAAAGCTTAAATTCGTGTTAATCTAACTGCACTGTCCAATTTACAGTAGATATTAGAGTGAAAGAATGCCATGCTATTGTTTGAGGAGAGTGCACAGTTCTGAACTTGAAAATGTATTAATAAACCGATTAGGCACATTTGGGCCATCTTGATACAAAATTTTGAACAGAAAAGCAATGGTTCATTGGATCAGTCTAAAACTTTGCACATACACTGCTGCCGTCTAGTCGCCAAAATCTAAATTGCGCCTAAGTCATACATTGGCCTTTCTCTTGCATTTCAAAGATGATTGTGCAAGAAAATACAAAGAAAATGCATGTTTTTATTCTTTGTATTATCTTTTACTAAATCTAATGTGTTATCTTTTACAACAGTAATTTAACATTTCCACCAACTTCAAAGTGTTTCCTTTCAAATGGTATCAGAATATGCAAATCCTTGCTTCAGGTCCTGAGCTACAGGCAGTTAGATTTGGGTATGTCATTTCAGGCAAAAATTGAAAAAAAGGGTTTGATCCTTATTATATTGTACTGAAATTGTAGTTCATTTTCAAAATCAAAAACGAATTTGTGAATAAAATGAATATGTATGTTTATCAACCGTCAGACTCCAATAATTTTTTTTCTATGTTTTAAATTTATTATATGTATAACATTTGCTCCAGGTTTGGGGTCAATTCCAATTTAATTTGAAATTCCAATTTAATTATTGAATTCACTCACGAAGTGGAATTCAATATTTGTACATTTCTCCATTTACTGTAGGATTTGTTTTTACTAATTTCATCCTGTATTCCTATATTTCCAGTATAGCCTGCATTTCTTATTTACTTAACATTACAATTCAGAGGAATTTATTTATCTCTGAATTCAAAGACTGACCTGGAATTTTTATTGAATAAGTGGAATTTACAGGGAGAGAGAATTGAATTAGAATTGAACTTGTGAAATTGACCCCAACTCTGCTGTGCACGACTCAGAGCCGATACACTATACAGGCATTATCAATTGTTACACATACATTTTCACCTTTTTTCTCTCTTTTGTTTTTGGTACGACTCAGGTGAGGATCGATCTGTCAACATATCAGGGTGGACACTCCATCCACAAGGCTACTGAGTTGGTAATGTGTTTGTTGTACGTGACAAGTAATACCTTTACAAGTCTACAGTTGACTCCTGATGACTGGCCAGGCCTCAACTGTTGAACTACAGTAGAGTATTTATCATCAGTGGTAGACTGTCTGTATACAGTAAGTCTCTCAGAACTGGGATCTAAACTGTAAACCAATAAAGTATTTATATAAATGATGTCGCTAGATGAATAATTATTAACGCCAAATTAATGTATGAATGATTGCAATCACTGATGGAATAGCTAAACACGCTAAACACGCTAGACGTACCATGCATGTAAAACAAAATATATATAATCTGGAATTTTCATAATCTGTAGTCTTTCCCATGAGACTTGGTTACCTTCTACCCTCAGGGTCTTAAGGGTCTCACCTCAGTCCACAGACGTTAGGTATAAACAAAGCTTTAATTTAACATTGGCTGGCACTTACAGGGGATGAAAAACCCAATTGTCCTGGTCCCCTGTACAAGAGCTAAATGTCTCAACACGGCCTCTTTCTCTACCTGGAAGCTCAGACCTGTAAATCTTCTTTCGGAGGGTTTACTAAGGGCGCAGAGTAGCACAGCCTGGCAGACCTCAGAGGGCCAAACCACAGCGTTTCATGCTGTTAATGCCATGTCCAATGTGCTCTGTCTGCCAAATACAAGGCTGTTATATTTTATACTACATTTATACTAGATTTTATAACCCATTTGCCAGGATCCGGTACCTCTCGTTTCATGAAAAATTATTTTCCCTTTTTGAAATGTAAAAAATCTAATAAAATCAATTTTTATTAGAATTCAAGTTGCCTCTTCTGTAATACTCCTGCTCCCTAAAAAAACTTAATGTGAAAATTTGTCAGATATTCTAAGAATTGATTCATGTTGATCCGGCCCGGGTTTAAGGTTTGCGCAACATTGTAGCCTATAGACTAGTGGTCACCGATGATCCCAACCGACTGGTTGATCTCTGAAGGCATTTCTAGAAACTAACTGGTTGATCTCTGAAGCAATTTCTAGTTGATCTCCAAATATTTCGATAAAAAAAAACAGATGCACTCGATTCAGCTGCCCTGCGCGCCAGGTAGGCAAAGTGTTCCCATTTCATGTTTCTGAAGGTGCAAACTCTGCCTTCCCCATGGGGTGGGCCCGTAGAGCAAATCAAGAGCACTATAGGCCTACCACTGGCCAATCGGATGGTTCAGATGACCATGTCTGCAGCAACGTAGCAGGCATAAAAGAAAGGTAAAGCACAGTTCGTACTGTGGGATTTCAAAACGTTTGAAACCATGACTAGAGAGAGACTGTCAACGAATACAGCAAAGAACTGCTGTTTTTATGACTGACTCCACGTTTAAGTTCTTACTCAGCACTGTCAACACGTTTTGTTCAACACTTTTGTTCAAAACCAGAACATTATTCCTACACTCTGTAATGAATGATAGACGTTGATATGTGTTATTAACAGCTTGCGTCTTTTTTTAATATCAAGCAATATTTCACTTTTTCTGTTCATTGAGGCAGAAACAATAAGGTGAGTTTTGTTATCAGCTGGAAGACAGTGTCCCTTTTTGGTCAGTGTCAATGGAGGAAAGGGAGAGTGGAGGGATGTTGAGTGGCGGACCTGCAGTCTGCTGCTCTCTCCCTCCGCTGAGACTGACCAACAGATGAGGGCAAAGTCAGCCCAAGTAAAATAAAAAATAAAAAGCAAATTACTAAAATATATGTTCACTCAGCTGTGCCTCACAAGTAATTAAATAACTGATTTATTACCGGTGTGATCATATAGCGTACGTCAAATGTTTAAATATATATTTTTTTAAATGGTCCGAACAACATATGCATTGGCAGGGCATTTCAGCAAAAAAAAGTTTTTTAAAAGGCCTAAGGAAATTAATTTCAATGTGTCCTATCTGTGTATGGACTTCCAAATATTTTAACCAAAATAAGCTAGCAGTGTTATTAAAAGTCTTATTGAAACATTTAGTGAAAGTTTTTAGAGTTATAAAAAAACTCCCAATAACCTAGAATTTCCGTTATTTTTGCAACCAGAGTAAAACATTCTCAGAACCTCTCTGGAACCAGAGTAAAACGTTCTCAGTACCTCTCTGGTACCAGATTAAAACGTTCTCAGAACCTCTCTGGAACCAGATTAAAACGTTCTCAGAACCTCTCAGGTACCAGATTAAAACGTTCTCAGAACCTCTCTGGAACCAGATTAAAACGTTCTCAGAACCTCCCTGGAACCAGAGTAAAACGTTCTCAGAACCTCCCTGGAACCTAAAAATAAACATTCCCAGAACAGTCAACAATGTCAGCTCAGAACGTTTAAAAATTTTCAGTTTTACTGGTCAGAAACCGTGTGGCTTTGTTCCCACAACACATGTGAAATCGAAAACATACGTTCCCACAACCAAATGTGCTAGTTGTGTGGTGTTGACAGGTAGACATTTTCCTGGCTGCTTTGACCCACATGTCTGATTGACAGCCTAGAGGTAAACCCCACAGTGTCTGCGTCTGTAAACATCACAGGCTGTGAGTGTCTCTTTCTGTCTCCGTCTCTATTTCTGTCTCACTCACTGGGTCTCTGTCTCTCTCTCTCTCTCTCTCTCTCTCTCTCTCTTTCTCTCTCTGTCTTTCTCTCTCTCTGGTATCAGGCTGTAATGTGGTCTAGTCTGAACAGAACTGAACTCTCTCTCTCCCCACCACTGACTCTTTCCAGGAATAGATTGTTCCTCAGATAGATCCACCTGGTCCCTTGAGGGGAACAAGAAGACCGAACAGCAAAATACTATGATAGTATATCTCAGAATGTTTTCCATGTCCTCTCCTATTTTTGGTCCATTTTGCCCACCCATCCCATACAAATGGTAGCCTAACTCCTAACTCCTAACTCCTTGCTATTTCTGTCAATTATGACTTTTCTGTTTTACACAACACATGACGCAACACGTCAGAATCCTTGGAAACCTGACTAACACCCCATCTCCCTTCTAACCCTCCTTACCTCTTCACAGCTTTGTGAGTACTCAATCTGAGTGGCAGTGACCATGGCAACAACCCAGCTCTCCGTGCCTCCTCCCACTGGGCAGCGTTTGGTAGCAGGTTAAAGTGTTTGAGAGTAATTGGGTCGTGTGAAAGGAGGGGACAGGAGAGAGCTAGTTCGATGGTTGGTGAACCACGCTTGAGTGATGAATAACCTTGCCTGAGGCCTGAAGATTTAACCTCTTTTTTATTAACTAGGCAAGTTAGTTAAGAACACATTCTTATTTACCAGGACGGCCTACCAAGATGCCTAGGCTTTAGCTCAGCTGGCTAACACAGTCTTTTGAAGCACACAGGTGACCCGAGTTTGAACCCCGGCTGGTCATACATGACTGAGTTTCTGGACTCTTATCATCAGGGTTAGAGATGTAACTGATTACAAAAAAATTAATCCAGTACATTACCAATCAAATCAATCAAATGTATTTATATAGCCCTTCTAACATCAGCTGATGTCACATCACAAAGTGCTGTACAGAAAACCAGCCTAAAACCCCAAACAGCAAGCAATGCAGGTGTAGAAGCAAAAAGTATTTAGACTATTACTTCTAGGATTACTTTTAAATTCAGAAATAATTACTATATGACATCTTTCTGTATAATAAATGACATTTAAATCAGCATTGAAAAAAAAGGCGCATGTTTAAGTTTGCTCCACCTGCTCTCTCAGTGATGTGAATCCCACGGCTGCTCTCTCAGTGATGTGAATCACACGGCTGCTCTCTCAGTGATGTGAATCCCACGGCTGCTCTCTCAGTGATGTGAATCACACGGCTGCTCTCTCAGTGATGTGAATCCCACGGCTGCTCTCTCAGTGATGTGAATCACACGGCTTCTCTCTCAGTGATGTGAATCACACGGCTTCTCTCTCAGTGATGTGAATCCCACTGCTGCTCTCTCAGTGATGTGAATCCCCCTGCTGCTCTCTCAGTGATGTGAATCACATGGCTGCTCTCTCAGTGATGTGAATCACACGGCTGCTCTCTCAGTGATGTGAATCCCACGGCTGCTCTCTCAGTGATGTGAATCACACGGCTGCTCTCTCAGTGATGTGAATCACACGGCTGCTCTCTCAGTGATGTGAATCACACGGCTGCTCTCTCAGTGATGTGAATCCCACTGCTGCTCTCTCAGTGATGTGAATCACACGGCTGCTCTCTCAGTGATGTGAATCCCACTGCTGCTCTCTCAGTGATGTGAATCACACAGCTGCTCTCTCAGTGATGTGAATCACACTGCTGCTCTCTCAGTGATGTGAATCCCACGGCTGCTCTCTCAGTGATGTGAATCACACGGCTGCTCTCTCAGTGATGTGAATCACACGGCTGCTCTCTCAGTGATGTGAATCCCACGGCTGCTCTCTCAGTGATGGGAAGCATACTGCTGCTCTCTCAATTATTTGTGCCTTACAGATTGTGGTTGTTGTGGATGACTGTTCACAAATTTAAAGGTGTATTTTATCCCCATAATGGTTGAATTGAAGAAGTGTAGGCCAAGCTGCCTATCAACCAGCTCTGTATATATTAGTTTGAGTGAGTTCCTCCCTAAATTGTGCTCCACATTCTGTGAAAAACAAGTTTAATTCAAGAAGACCATGAGTAAGGCTTTTATTGTTCAATCTAATTCGTGCTGATTATGTCCTAATGGACATATTCTTGATCACACACTTTTAATAAACTTCAACACTTGCAAATTATCGATATATGTCAAAGTGTCACCCATAGAGATCCTATTCAAAGAATTAAGTATTGTAATTCCTAATTCTATGGTGTCACCAACAAAAACATAAACAGTAGTCTGGCATACATTTTTCATGCCATTCCATGAGAGCAGCATTTCTTTTTCAGCTGGACTAAGCCCAATCGGTCCTCCATGACAAAAACATAAACAGGACATTAATAAGTCCTTTGTTTTGGATTGTGTTCAGGTAAAAACAATTAGACAAATCTATATTTCCGTATTTACCAAGTCCTATTCTTGAAGATCAAGGAGTTGTCACGACTTCCGCCGAAGTCGGTCCCTCTCCTTGTTCGGGCGGCGTTCGACGTCACCGGCCTTCTAGCCATCGCCGATCCACTTTTCATTTTCCATTTGTTTTGTCTTTGTTTTACACACCTGGTTTCAATTCCCCAATTACATGTTCATTATTTAACCCTCTGTTTTCCCCATGGTTTTTGTGCGTGATTGTTTTATGTATGTTCGGTCCGTTATTGTGGGCTCGGTATTACGACATGTTATTGGAATATTTGAGTTTAGTTACTTGTGTTACTCATCTCGGCTGTCCTGCGCCTGACTCCTCTGCACCAGCTACACCCAGACCACTACAGGAGTATTAAATGAATTGAAAAGACTGGATATCTGACCGACTTTGGTTTTTAATATAAATATATAGCCTAATCATTGTATCATCTGAATTGAAGTAGAATAATAAGAATACATAACCCATAAAGTAAAATGCAACATCTGTCTACGGCCAGCTATGTAAATGGTAACATGGATTTACCCTGCAGTAGATGTCCTTTAATTAGGTCATCTTCATATGCCTCTTTTTTTTAATATAACGTTTTTTTTATTTAACTAGGCAAGTCAGTTAAGAACAAATTCTTATTTACAATGATAGTCTAGGAACAGTGGGTTAACTGCCTTGTTCAGGGGCAGAATGACAGAATTTGACATTGTCAACTCAGGGATTCGATCTAGCAACCTTTTCGGTTACTGGCCCAACGCTCTAACCACTAGGGTACCTGCCACCCCTCTTAAAGGGAAAGTAATCTGAAAGTAATTAGGTCACGTTACTGAGTTTGGATTAATCCAAAAGTTACGTTACTGATTACAATTTTGGACACGTAACTATAACGGATTACATTTAGAAAGTAACGTGCCCAACCTTATCCATCATCAAGTGCCCCTCAAGTAAGGCTTTCAAATAATGTCAGCAGCCAATGATATCTGCAGAGCCAACAGTGGTACTGTACACTACACCTGATACAACTTAACTTGATTGGTAGATCTGGTCCAAGCGGATCGTACTTCCTTGAATCGTGGCCAGTAAACAGTGTTGTGTTTCTGTGTTTGTGTGTGTTTGTTCATGTGTGTGTGTGTCCCTATGGTTGTGTGTGTGTGTGTGTGTGTTTGCGTATCCCTGTGTGTGTGTGTGTTTGTGTGTGTGTGTGTGCGTGTGTGTGTGTGTACAGAGACAGTCAGTTGGATGTCCTGTGAAAGGAGCAACCTGTCACATTACACTACCAACATCAGTACCAACATCATGAACAGTGTCAGACCAGGAGTGTGTGTGGTGTCGAGGTGGCCAGCCAGGAATGTGTGTGGTGTCGAGGTGGCCAGCCAGCCAGGTGTGTGGTGTCGAGGTGGCCAGCCAGGTGTTTGTGTGGTGTCGAGGTGGCCAGCCAGGTGTGTGTGTGGTGTCGAGGTGGCCAGCCAGGTGTGTGTGTGGTGTCGAGGTGGCCAGCCAGGTGTGTGTGTGGTGTCGAGGTGGCCAGCCAGGTGTGTGTGTGGTGTCGAGGTGGCCAGCCAGGTGTGTGTGTGATGTCGAGGTGGCCAGCCAGGTGTGTGTGTGGTGTCGAGGTGGCCAGCCAGGTGTGTGTGGTGTCGAGGTGGCCAGCCTGGAGTGTGTGTGGTGTCGAGGTGGCCAGCCAGGAGTGTGTGTGGTGTCGAGGTGGCCAGCCAGGTGTGTGTGTGGTGTCGAGGTGGCCAGCCAGGTGTGTGTGGTGTCGAGGTGGCCAGCCTGGAGTGTGTGTGGTGTCGAGGTGGCCAGCCAGGAGTGTGTGTGGTGTCGAGGTGGCCAGCCAGGTGTGTGTGTGGTGTCGAGGTGGCCAGCCAGGTGTGTGTGTGGTGTCGAGGTGGCCAGCCAGGTGTGTGTATGTGTGTGACATCGTCCCCTGCCTCTAGAGCCTAGAGAGTGATACGGCTTGGCATTGCCATCTGAAAGAGCAATACGCATTCAGATTAGATTGTCAAAACGTTATAGGTTTGTTTCTGGTACAAAATGGCTTCTTTGGCATTTAAATAACAGGTGATTGTTACACATAATGAGATATGAGTACATTCAGGAAAATTCTATATCAGTGTGTAACATAATTGACCATTTCATCTCAAAGTACTGTAAACAGACAACTTTATCAATTGTGGGTCTGACAAACATCATAACCAAGGGTGTTTGTAGGATCAGCAAAGAGTTGGTGGTTGTCGTTCCTTCGGGGGGAGGGGGGGATTACCATAATATCTCTTTAAACATCAACATGACTAAGGCCCTGGGTGAGATACAATGGTGTGAAATGGGATCCTGTGGAGGGACAGGGGCCTTGCCAACCAGCAGAGTAATAACACTGCAGTGTTTCCCGGGCAGATGAATTTTGTTTTTTTTTCAAGACAGGGTTGAACAGGCAGAAGACAGAGATAGGGATGAGAGGGAGGAGGGAAAATGAGAGGAGAGAGGGAGAGGGAGGAAGAAAGGGGAGAGGGAGGAGAGGAGAGAAGAGAGGGAGGAAGAGAGGAAGGAGTAGAGGAGAGAAGAGAGGGAGGAAGAGAAGAAGGAGTAGAGGAGAGAAGAGGGGGAGGAAGAGAGGGAGGAGTAGAGGAGAAGAGAGGGAGGAAGAGAGGGAGGCATAGAGGAGAGAAGAGAGGGAGGAAGAGAGGGGAGAGGGAGGAGTAGAGGAGCAGAGGAGAGGGAGGAGTAGAGTAGAGAAGAGAGGGAGCGGGAGGGAGGAGTAGAGGAGAGAAGAGAGAGAGGAAGAAAGGGAGAAGTAGAGGAGAGGAGAGCGGGAGTAGAGGAGAGGAGAGGGAGGAAGAGAGGGAGGAGTGGAGGAGAGAGAGGGAGTAGAGGAGAGAGGGAGGAACAGAGGAGAGAGGGAGGAAGAGGAGAGAGAGAGGTGAGAGGGAGGAAGAGAGGACAGAGGGAGGTGAGAGAGGACAGAGGGAGGTGAGACAGAGGGAGGAAGAGGAAGGACAGAAGGAGGAAGAGGAAGGACAGAAGGAGGAAGAGGAAGGACAGAAGGAGGAAGAGGAAGGACAGAAGGAGGAAGAGGAAGGACAGAAGGAGGAAGAGAGGGAGGAAGAGAGGAGAGGAGAGGGGAGAGCTGGCCCATGCAGCCAGATAATAGACTTAGATAGTATCAATCACCTGACACCATTCACACCATTATGTAAAGAATCAATAGCGCATTGAAGCCAAATGAAGTTGGTTAAGATGGTGTCTCACGGATTGACTTCAAAATTGGAAGTCTGTCCATATCATGAAGATGTTGTGAAATACCTTCAAAACTGGCCACTAGGGGCAACAGTGAGAGCTATAACAATCCCATGGCCACTAGGGGCAACAGTGAGAGCTATAACAATCCCATGACTCTGGGTCCGAATGTCACGTGTTCATTCCCAGTGGTAGACACTTATTTAGTATTTTTTTGTTTTAACCCTGTCCCACACCTTAACCCTTAAATCATTTCAAGTCAAGCTTGATTTATACAGCACATTTCAGACATGGAATGCAACGCAATGTGCTTTACAGGAAAAAAACGAATAAAAACCTTTGGAAAATAAAAGCTGAAATATTTACTACACAACAAACATAAGATGAAAAAAACTAAACAATGACACAAACTGAACAACTAAAAAAGCACCCTGAGGAAAAGCTAAGCTAAAAAGATGTGTTTTAAGATCTCTTTTAAATACTCTATGTCCACAGTTTCAGCCCCCCTCAGGTTCTCTGGCAGGCTATTACAAAGGCTGGGGGCATAATAAACTTAAAAACACACTGAAATTTGACCTATGGAGAACTTTGGATAAAGGTCAGCATCTGAAGTCAAATTGGTAAAACCGAAAGATTCTGTTGCAGTTTGAGCCACTTACTCCAGGATGTGACGTTGCAGGCCAGCTCAGTGCTGCCTCCTCTCAGTGACTAACTCAAGTTGAAGGCCGACAGGCTTCTATCAGAAAATAAATTATCCTTATAACTTCTTCTGTGTGCGCTTTAAAAAAAAAACAGTCCCAGAACATATATCTGGTGTATTGGAAACAATTATTGGTACCATGATTGCCTTCGAAACATTTTCTTTACACAAAGATTGACAATGTTTTCATTCACTATAATGGGGGAGTCAATTTTCTGCTACCAAAGCCTGCAGTACCGCAGTCGGCCTTGAGGGGGCAGTCGTTCTCCCCTGGTGTGTCAGTATGTGTCCATAGTTATACGTGTGTGTGTGTGTGTGTGTGTGTGTGTGTAGCTGACCCGTGTTATTGTCTACACCAGGTAATCTGACTCAGCGGTGTAACTGGAGCCTGTACACTCCCACCTGAGCGTTTCATTATTTAAGGTGCTTAGGCTGAAAACCTGATCACCTCCAGGATCTATTATATCTACCTACCGCCTACTGCCAGCTACCCCGCTCGCCCCTGCTGCCCCCGCTCGCCACTGCTGCCCCCATTCGCCCCTGCTGCCCCCGCTCACCTCTGCTGCCCCCACTCGCCCCTGGTGCCCCCACTCGCCCCTTCTGCCCCCACTCGCCCCTGGTGCCCCGCTCGCCCCTGGTGCCCCCGCTCGCCTCTGCTGCCCCCACTCACCCCTGGTGCCCCCGCTCGCCCCTGCTGCCCCCGCTCGCCCCTGCTGCCCCCACTCGCCCCTGCTGCCCCCACTCGCCCCTGGTGCCCCCACTCGCCCCTGCTGCCCCCACTCGCCCCTTCTGCCCCCACTCGCCCCTGGTGCCCCCGCTCGCCCCAGCTGCCCCCGCTCGCCCCTGCTGCCCCCGCTCGCCTCTGCTGCCCCCACTCGCCCCTGGTGCCCCCACTCGCCCCTGGTGCCCCCGCTCGGCCCTGGTGCCCCCGCTCACCCCTGCTGCCCCCGCTCGCCCCTGCTGCCCCCACTCGCCCCTGCTGCCCCCACTCGCCCCTGGTGCTCGCCCCTGGTTTCCCCGCTGCTTGGTCGCTACAGGACAGGAGAGAGAAAGAGAAACGGGAGAGAGAGCGGAGAGTAGTGGAGAGGAGATGAGGAGAGGAGATGAGTAGAACAGAGAAGAAGAGATGAGTAGAACAGAGAAGAAGAGATGAGTAGAACAGAGGAGATGAGTAGAGTAGAAGAGATGAGTAGAGTAGTGGAGAGGAGATGAGTAGAGGAGATGAGATGAGTAGAGGAGATGAGTAGAGGAGATGAGTAGAGGAGATGAGTAGAGGAGATGAGAGGAGATGAGTAGAGGAGATGAGAGGAGATGAGTAGAGGAGATGAGAGGAGATGAGTAGAGGAGATGAGTAGAGGAGATGAGTAGAGGAGATGAGTAGAGGAGATGAGTAGAGGAGATGAGTAGAGGAGATGAGAGGAGAAGAGGAGATGAGTAGAGGAGATGAGAGGAGTAGAGGAGATGAGTAGAGGAGATGAGATGAGTAGAGGAGATGAGAGGAGATGAGTAGAGGAGATGAGTAGAGGAGATGAGTAGAGGAGATGAGTAGAGGAGATGAGAGGAGATGAGTAGAGGAGATGAGTAGAGGAGATGAGAGGAGATGAGTAGAGGAGATGAGATGAGTAGAGGAGAGGAGATGAGTAGAGGAGATGAGTAGAGGAGATGAGTAGAGGAGATGAGATGAGTAGAGGAGAGGAGATGAGTAGAGGAGAGGAGATGAGATGAGTAGAGGAGATGAGTAGAGGAGATGAGATGAGTAGAGGAGAGGAGATGAGTAGAGGAGAGGAGATGAGTAGAGGAGAGGAGATGAGTAGAGGAGATGAGTAGAGGAGATGAGATGAGTAGAGGAGAGGAGATGAGTAGAGGAGAGGAGATGAGTAGAGGAGATGAGATGAGTAGAGGAGATGAGATGAGTAGAGGAGAGGAGATGAGTAGAGGAGAGGAGATGAGTAGAGGAGAGGAGATGAGTAGAGGAGAGGAGATGAGTAGAGGAGAGGAGATGAGTAGAGGAGAGGAGATGAGTAGAGGAGAGGAGATGAGTAGAGGAGATGAGATGAGTAGAGGAGAGGAGATGAGTAGAGGAGAGGAGATGAGTAGAGGAGATGAGTAGAACAGAGGAGATGAGTAGAACAGAGGAGAGGAGTAGAGTAGAGGAGATGAGTAGAACAGAGGAGAGGAGATGAGTAGAACAGAGGAGAGGAGATGAGTAGAGGAGATGAGTAGAACAGAGGAGAGGAGATGAGTAGAGGAGAGGAGATGAGTAGAGGAGAGGAGATGAGTAGAACAGAGGAGAGGAGATGAGTAGAACAGAGGAGAGGAGATGAGTAGAACAGAGGAGAGGAGATGAGTAGAGGAGATGAGTAGAACAGAGGAGAGGAGATGAGTAGAGGAGAGGAGAGGAGATGAGTAGAGGAGATGAGTAGAACAGAGGAGAGGAGATGAGTAGAGGAGAGGAGATGAGTAGAGGAGAGGAGAGGAGATGAGTAGAGGAGATGAGTAGAACAGAGGAGAGGAGATGAGTAGAGGAGAGGAGATGAGTAGAGGAGAGGAGAGGAGATGAGTAGAGGAGAGGAGATGAGTAGAGGAGATGAGGAGAGGAGATGAGTAGAGGAGAGGAGATGAGTAGAGGAGAGGAGATGAGTAGAGGAGAGGAGATGAGGAGAGGAGATGAGTAGAGGAGAGGAGATGAGTAGAGGAGAGGAGATGAGGAGAGGAGATGAGTAGAGGAGAGGAGATGAGTAGAGGAGAGGAGATGAGGAGAGGAGATGAGTAGAGGAGAGGAGATGAGTAGAGGAGAGGAGAGGAGATGAGTAGAGGAGATGAGTAGAACAGAGGAGAAGTGGAAGAGAGTGGGGGAAAGGGAGGATGAGTAGACCAGTGTAGAGGAGATGAGGAGATTAGGAGACTAGGGGAGAGGAGATTAGGAGATTAGGAGACCACTCAGACCAGGTGTATTAGGACACCTGCCACCTTCTCTTTGTGTGGTGTTGACTTAAACTCACAGAATAAATCATTATGATTCAGTATCTCTCACAGAATAAATCATCATGCTTCAGTATCTCTCAGAATACATCATCACTCTTCAGTGTCTCTCACTGAATAAATCATCAGTCTTCAGTATCTCTCACAGAATATATCATCACTCTTCAGTATCTCTCACAGAATAAATCATCACTCTTCAGTATCTCTCACAGAATACATCATCACTCTTCAGTATCTCTCACAGAATAAATCATCACTCTTCAGTATCTCTCACAGAATGAATCATCACTCTTCAGTATCTCTCACAGAATAAATCATCACTCTTCAGTATCTCTCACAGAATATATCATCACTCTTCAGTATCTCTCACAGAATAAATCATCACTCTTCAGTATCTCTCACAGAATGAATCATCACTCTTCAGTATCTCTCACAGAATAAATCATCACTCTTCAGTATCTCTCACAGAATACATCATCACTCTTCAGTATCTCTCACAGAATAAATCATCACTCTTCAGTATCTCTCACAGAATAAATCATCACTCTTCAGTATCTCTCACAGAATGAATCATCACTCTTCAGTATCTCTCACAGAATACATCATCACTCTTCAGTATCTCTCACAGACGCCACAATTTAAGGGCTCTTATGTTTTCTCTCAATTAGATGTATTGAGATTCCGTAGATGGATAGAAAAATACAGGTCAAATATAGTGCCATGTGTAGGGAATAGGGTGCGATTTGGGATGCAGAAGTATTCCAGGTCCCCTATGCTTCTACCAGCTGGATCCATTTCCTTTAGCTTCATTTGCAGGGGGAAGCAAATTGGAGGGCATTTGACACACACGCTCACGGACGCACACACACATGTGTGGAGACACACACACACACACACACACACACACACACACACACTTGACCATCTGGTCCGTATCCCTTTTTCCTACTCAGTCAGAGGTCCCAATTTCATTAAGGACATCATCACTGGGCCCAGAGACACCTGAGCCTTAGCCTCCTCTATCCCAACGCACCACGTGGGCTGTTCCGTGTGTGTGTGTGTGTGTGTGCGTGCGTGCGTGCGTGTGTGCGTACGTGTGCGTGTCTATGGGACTGAGAGAAAGTGTAGCTCTGAAAGCAGTGATTTGTTGTAGCCATGAAAAGGCCTCCTCACAGGGAGCTGGCTCTCTCTATCAGCCTCCCACTGGCAGGAGATTACCTGGTTCAACAGGGAGCTGGCTCTCTCTATCAGCCTCCCACTGGCAGGAGATTACCTGGTTCAACAGGGAGCTGGCTCTCTCTATCAGCCTCCCACTGGCAGGAGATGACCTGGTTCAACAGGGAGCTGGCTCTCTCTATCAGCCTCCCACTAGCAGGAGATGACCTGGTTCAACAGGGAGCTGGCTCTCTCTATCAGCCTCCCACTGGCAGGAGATGACCTGGTTCAACAGGGAGCTGGCTCTCTCTATCAGCCTCCCACTGGCAGGAGATGACCTGGTTCAACAGGGAGCTGGCTCTCTCTATCAGCCTCCCACTGGCAGGAGATGACCTGGTTCAACAGGGAGCTGGCTCTCTCTATCAGCCTCCCACTGGCAGGAGATGACCTGGTTCAACAGAGAGCTGGCTCTCTCTATCAGCCTCCCACTGGCAGGAGATGACCTGGTTCAACAGAGTGATGTATGGTGTGGTTGAGACCGTTTAGCCTTCGTGGGCCATCCAGGGCCAGTGGGACTCAACCATATAGTAGTAACCTCAAGGACGGCCAAACCTGGGGGTAACTAACGTCAGTGGTCTCAGGGAAGAGGAGACGGCCAAGCCTGGGGGTAACTAGCGTCAGTGGTCTCAGGGAAGAGGAGACGGCCAAGCCTTGGGGTAACTAGCATCAGTGGTCTCAGGGAAGAGGAGACGTCCAAGCCTTGGGGTAACTAGCATCAGTGGGCTCAGGGAAGAGGAGACGGCCAAGCCTTGGGGTAACTAGCATCAGTGGTCTCAGGGAAGAGGAGACGGCCAAGCCTGGTGTTAACTAGCGTCAGTGGTCTCAGGGAAGAGGAGACTACCAAGCCCGGGGGTAACTAGCGTCAGTGGTCTCAGGGAAGAGGAGACGTCCAAGCCCGGGGGTAACTAGCGTCAGTGGTCTCAGGGAAGAGGAGACTACCAAGCCCGGGGGTAACTAGCGTCAGTAGTCACAGGGAAGAGGAGACGGCCAAGCCTGGGTGTAACTAACGTCAGTGGTCTCAGCCATACAGTAGTAACCTCAGGGTGGAGGGGTGCACTATCAGCCAAGCCCAGGGGTAACTACCCAGCTAATAACAAATGTTAAGAGAATGTTACCATAAAAGTCTCATTAGGTAATTAACTAACGTTTTCATAGGAATGTTCCCGTGTTGTACAAGGAATGTTTCCAAGAGAAAGTTCCCTAAATGTGAAAAATAACTTACCCAGAATGTGATTAACATGTTCTCCGAACAGGCTAGCCGACGACCCAATGAGGACACAGAACACCTTCCAGAACCAGGACGAGAACTGAGGTCCCCGGTCGGAGACCATGTCCACCGGCAGTCCATGGATCCGGAAGATGTGCTGCACCATGAGCTGGGCTGTCTCCTTGGCCGAGGGTAGTTTGGGGAGAGGAATGAAGTGAGCGGCCTTGGAAAACTGGTTGACCACAGTCAGGATTGCAGTGTTGTCCTCAGATGAGGGGAGACCCGTGACGTAATTCGGGGATATGTTGGACCAGGGTCGGTGTGGGACAGGCAGTGGTTGCAGAAGACCAGCCGGAGCTTGCCGAGGAGTCTTATTCTGAGCACAGACCGTGCAGACGGGGACAAATGTGGCAACATCCGGAACCATCGTAAGCCACCAAAAGCGTGGTTGCATGAAGGCCAGGGTCTGTCAGGAGCCCGAGTGGCAGGTAAGCCTGGAGGAATGGGCCCTCCAGGACCGCAGAGCGCACAGGGTTAGGCACAAACATACAATTATCAGGGCCTGATTCCCTATACCCCAGTTGAGTGCCGTCACCAGGCACGAGGTGGGAAGGATGGACTCGGGCTCCGGGGTGGTACCCGTGGGGCTATAGCGGCGGGACAGTGCATCTGTCTTGACATTGTTGGATCCTGGCCGGTACGAGAGGGAGAAGTTGAACAGTATGAACAGCAGGGCCCATCTGGCTTGCCTGGAGTTTAGACGCTTGGGGGTGCGGAGATACTCCAGGTTCTTGTGGTCGGGCCACACAATGAATGGGTGTTCCCCCGGAGACCACATGAACAGAACCTTGGGCGAGCTGAGCGTAGACAGGAGGGAAGCCAGGGTGATGTAACCCCGGTTAAAGTGGCGATAGAAGTTGGCAAACCCCAGGAAGCATTGCAGCTGCACCCTGGAAGTAGGCTGGGGCCAATCCACCACCGCTCTCACCTTCCCGGGATCCATTTACACACTCCCTGCGGCGATGATGAAACACAGAAAAGGGATGGTAGAACGATGGAGCACACACTTCTCTGCTTTTGCAAACAGCTGGTTCTCCAGGACGCGTTGGAGAGAATGTAAAGAGTGTGCAAAGCTGCCATCAAGGCAAAGGGTGGCTACTTTGAAGAATATCAAATATTAAATATATTTAGACTTTTTTACCACTTTTTTGGTTACTACATGATTCCATATGTGTTATTTCCTAGTTATGATCTCTTCACTGTTATTCTACAATGTAGAACATAGCAAAAAAAAAGAAAAGGTGTCCAAACTTTTGACTGGTACTGCACGTCACATCTAAACTATCTAGCTAACCCCACCTCGCCTCAGAGAGCACCATACATGAATACAAGCTGTTGCATCTCCTCAGACTGAGCTCCATCAGTTCGTTATATGGCCCATACGCAGTGTTATTATGGTGTATTTAATCAGAGGGCAGTAGGATACAGAGATATTGGTAGATGACAGGATTGGGATATGAACGGTTGGGAGGTTCCTTATGAGTTGGTAGGGATGGATTTGGCTTTGTTTACCAGAGGGCTACAATTCACGGGGGTCGGAGGTATAAACTACATGGGGGGGTCTACACTACATGGAGGGGTATACACTACATGGATGGGTCTACACTACATGGATGGGTCTACACTACATGGGGGGTCTAAACTCAATGGGAGTGTCTACAGTACACTACATGGGGGTGTCTACACTACATGGAAGGGTCTACACTACATGGGGGGTCTACACTACATGGAGGGGTCTACACTACATGAAAGGGTCTACACTACATGGAGGGGTCTACACTACATGGGTCTACACTACATGGAGGGGTCTACACTACATGGGGGGGTCTACACTACATGGAGGGGTCTACACTACATGGGGGGTCTACACTACATGGAGGGGTCTACACTACATGGGGGGGTCTACACTACATGGAGGGGTCTACACCACATGGGGGAGTTTACACTACATGGGGGGTCTACACTACATGGAGGGGTCTACACCACATGGGGGAGTTTACACTACATGGGGGTCTACACTACATGGGGGGTCTACACTACATGGGGGGTCTACACTACATGGGGGGTCTACACCACATGGGTCTACACTACAAGGGGGGTCTACACTACATGGGGGAGTCTACACTACATGGGGGGTCTACACTACATGGGGGATCTGCACTACATGGGTCTACACTACATGGGTCTACACTACATGGGGGTCTACACTACATGGGGGTCTACACTACATGGAGGGGTCTACACTACATGGAGGGGTCTACACTACATGGGGGGTCTACACTACAAGGGTCTACACTACATGGGGGGGCCTACACTACAAGGGTCTACACTACATGGGGGGTCTACACTACATGGGGGGTCTACACTACAAGGGGGATCTACACTACAAGGGGGGTCTACACTACATGGGGGTCTACACTACATGGAGGGGTCTACACTACATGGGTGGTCTACACTACATGGGTCTGCACTACATGGGGGGGTCTACACTACATGGAGGGGTCTACACTACATGGGGGGTCTACACTACAAGGAGGGTCTACACTACATGGGGGGTCTACACTACTTGGGGGGGTCTGCACTACAATGCGGTGGTCTACACTACATGGGGGGTCTACACTACATGGGGTGTCTACACTACATGGGTGGTCTACACTACATGGAGGGGTCTACACTACATGGAGGGGTCTACACTACAAGGGGGGTCTACACTACATGGAGGGGTCTACACTACATGGAGGGGTCTACACTACATGGAGGGGTCTACACTACATGGGGGGGCTCCACATTTATGGATTTGATGGGTGTATAGCACATAAGAGAAAAATCCAGGACAATATAAACATGACTAGGCCATAATGACTTGGCCATGAAATAGTCAGTAATCGTCTGTAGCTTGAACTTGCTGCCCCTTTACAACACGGCTTGGCATTAACGAGCTACACACCCGGGCGCTATAGTCTCCCATGGTAGTTCTCCATCCCCGCTGAGACAGAGACACAGACGTGTCCCGCTGAGACAGAGACAGAGACACAGACGTGTCCCGCTGAGACAGAGACAGAGATGTGCTAGACATCCCATGGTGACTTCATGAGAATCATAGCTAGCACCTTTAGGACTCCTTTCAAATCCTTCCTCCTTGTCTTTATTTCCGTCCATTCTCGTTCTCTCAGTATTCTTCTCGCTGTTCCTTCTTCTCGATTGTCGTTCTCTGCACTTTCTGTTAAAAATCTAAAAATCTCTCTCCTTTTTCTATGTTTCCATGTGAGTTTTCCTGACCAGGGCCTTGGGTCTATTGTAACAGAAGTTACGCTAGCTTACTGCTGGATATCCCCTTGTCTCCGCTCTCCTCTCCTCTACTGCTCCTCTGGGATACGTGTGTGTGTGTGTGTGTGTGTGTGTGTGTGTACGTGTGTGAGAGCTTGTAATTGGATATGCCACACTGTTGTTTCTTAAGGCGTCAGCATGCATCAGCTGTTCGACTGGCGCCTAGCAGAATTCGGCTTGCCTAACCCAACGTGTGCTCGAAATACTCTCTTAAAAGACCTTCGCTTGAAAAACGAGAAAAAAGCGGCAGTAGTACTGTTTGTTCATTTTGAGACGCCGTAGCCAGTACTTTTGACGAAGAGATCTTAATCGTGGAATTTTACCTGCACTACATGACCAAATGTATGTGGACGCCTGCTCGTCTAACATCTCATTCCAAAATCATGGGCATTAATATAGAGTTGGTCCCCCCCCTTTGCTGCTATAACAGCCTCCACTCTTCTGGGAAGGCTTTCCACTAGACGTTGGAACATTGCTGCGGGGACTTGCTTCCATTCAGCTACAAGAGCATTAGTGATGGGGAATTGTCGTGCTGAAACAGGAACGGGCCTTCCCCCAAACTGTTGCCAAAAATTTGGACGCACAGAATCATCTAGAATGTCATTGTATGCTGTAGTGTTAAGATTTCCCTTCACTGGAACTAAGGGGCCCGAACCATGAAAAACAGCCCCAGACCATTATTCCTCCTCCAACAGTTGGCACTATGCATTGGGGCAGATAGTGTTTTCCTGGCATCTGCCAAACCCAGATTTGTCCGTCGAACTGCCAGATGGTGAAGCGTAGTTCATCACTCCAAAGAACGCATTTCCACTGCTCCATAGTCCACTGGCGGAGAGCTTTACACCACTCCAGCCGACACTTGGCATTACGCACGGTGATCTTATGCTTGTGTGCGACTGCTCGGCCATGGAAACCCATTTCATGAAACTCCCGACGAACACTTCTTATGCTGACGTTGATAACAGAGTTAGTTTGGAACCTGGTAGTGAGTGTTGCAATCCGTTCTATGAGCTTGTGTGGCCTACCACTACACGGCTGAGCCGTTGTTGCTCCTAGACATTTCCACTTCACAATAACAGCACTTACAGTTGACTGGGGGCAGCTCTAGCACGGCACAATTTTGACGAACTGACTTGGTGGCATCCTACGATGGTGCCACGTTGAAAGTCACTGAGCTCTTCAGTAAGGCCATTCTACTGCCAATGTTTCTCTATGGAGATCGCATGAATGTGTGTTCGATTTTATACGCCTGTCAGCAACGGGTGTGGCTGAAATAGCCAAATCCACTAATTTGAAGGGGTGTCCACATACTGCTGTATGTGAAGTATACAACTAAGATGTTTGGTGCAGTATTTTTCAGTGTTTTTCATTACACAATGCAGATAGCCTGGTTAGCCAATGTGTGGGAGCACTGGTTGGTTGGCCCAATTGAGGTAGTATGTACATGAATGTATAAAGTGACTATGCATATATGACAAACAGAGAGTAGCAGCAGTGTAAAAGAGGGGTTGGGGGGGGCACACAATGCAAATAGTCAGGGTAGCCATTTGATTACAATACCCTCTTCAAAGACACTTAAATATTTTGTCTTACCCATTCACTCTCTGAATGGCCCACATACACAATCCATGTCTCTAGTGTCTCAAGGCTTAAAATTCCTTCTTTAACCTGTCTCCTTCCCTTCATCTACACCGATTGAAGTTAGGGACATCAATAAGAGATCACATGGATTCACCTGGTCAGTCTATGTCATGGAAAAAGCATATTTTGTACACTCAGTATATAACCCTCCTTACGGGATGGGGACATTTCCTTTGTTCTAACGTCTAAGCCAGCGCAATGATTTGACACTGTTTTCATCTTGTTGTTTTTTCTCCATCTAGCTATATGTAACTATCTATTCCTTAGGAAAAAACACCTCCATCTCTCTCTTTCTCTCTCTCGCTCTCTCTCGCTCTCTCTCGCTCTCTCTCGCTCTCTCTCTCTCTCTCTCTCTCTCTCTGTCCCACAGTAGCTAGAGGTGTAGTATCATCAGCTGGATGATAACCATGTCTAGTGCTGTTTGATATATCTATATGTTCCTGAGGAGGTAAAACCTCTCTCTCTCTCTCTCTCTCCATCCTACAGTAGCTCGATGTGCCCTGTTCGTGTGTTCCAAGAACAGCCCATAAAAGCTCTCCTCTCTCCCTTCCTTTTCTCTCAGGGATCAAATGATGAGGCGGGGTGATATTTATGTCTTTGTTTGACGATGCCAGTGTGCTCCCACAGAGACCAGGAGGAAACAGGAGAGAGAAGAAGAGAGAGGGAGAGAAGGAAAGAGAGAGGTGGGAAGAAGGAGAGGGAGTGAGATAGAAAGAGAAGGAGTGTAAGATGTGAAGAGAGAGAAGGAGAGAGAAAGAAGAAGAGAAGAGAGAGAGAAACTCTGTGTGCCAATGCTGAACCAATTTGACTCCCTCTCTCATCCCTCCCTCTCTCACATCCCTCCCTCTCTCTCTCACTGTCTCTCTCTCTCACTGTCTCTCTCTCTGTCTCTCTCTCTCTCTCTCTCTCTCTCTCTCTCTCTCACTGTCTCTCTCTCTCACTGTGTCTCTCTCTCACTCTCTCTCTCTCTCTCTCTATCTCTCTCTCTTTCTCTCTCTCTCAAATTCAAATTTATCCCCATACCTCTCCCTCTATTTCTCTCTTTATCCCCATCTCTCTCTCTCTGTCTCTCTCTCTCTCTCTCTCTCTCTCTCTTATCTCTCTCTCTCTCTTTATCCCCATCTCTCTCTGTCTGTGTTTTCTCTCTCTCTCTCTGTCTGTCTCTCTCTGTCTCTGTCTCTGTCTCTCTCTCTCTTATCTATTTCTATCTCTCTTTATCCCCATCTCTCTCTGTCTGTTTTCTCTCTCTCTGTCTGTCTCTCTCTGTCTCTGTCTCTCTCTCTCTCTCTCTCTCTCTTATCTATTTCTATCTCTCTTTATCCCCATCTCTCTCTCTGTCTGTGTTTTCTCTTTCTCTGTCTCTGTCTCTGTCTCACTCTCTATCTCTCTCAAATTCAAATTCAAATTCAAGCTGCTTTATTGGCAAGAAAAACATTGTCAATATTGCCAAAGCAACAATGTATACGATATACATTGGAATAAAATTATAAACAATAACAAATAATAATATAAAATGGTAGTAAATAATAATACAAAATAATAATAATAATAATATAAAAAGGTAACAGTAAATAGTAGAATGTAATGTAATAAATATAAAAATATAAATATGGAAAATGAAACTATAACTAACTTATAAGTAAATAACGGTCATCTTCACCATTACATCAGTACTACAACTACTACCATCATTACTACTACTACCACCACCATCACTAAACTGTTATCATTACCATTACTACCCATACCACTACTACCACCACCATCACTAAACTGCTATCATTACCATTACTACCCATACCACTACTACTACCACCACCACCATCACTAAACTGTTATCATTACCATTACCACCCATACCACTACTACTACTACCACCACCATCACTAAACTGTTATCATTACCATTACTACCCATACCACTACTACCACCACCATCACTAAACTGTTATCATTACCACCCATACCACTACTACTACTACTACTACTACTACCATCACTAAACTGCTATCATTACCATTACTACCCATACCACTACTACTACTACCACCACCATCACTAAACTGTTATCATTACCATTACTACCCATACCACTACTACCACCACCATCACTAAACTGCTATCATTACCATTACCACCCATACTACTACTACTACCACCACCACCACTAAACTGCTATCATTACCATTACTACCCATACCACTACCACTACTACTACCACCTCCATCACTAAACTGCTATCATTACCATTACCACCCATACTACTACTACTACCATCACTAAACTGCTATCATTACCATTACTACCCATACCACCACTATTTGGAATGATAAACAACAATAATAATAGTAATAACAATGATAGTAATAACATTAATACTAATAATAAGTAAGTTACTGCTTACTATGCAGATGTTATTATTCAGTGTCCCTCAGGCTGTGGCAGACAAATACATATTTGGCTGCAAGAGGAGCCATTGCTCCTTCGCCCATGAGTATTTTACTTTTTCCTCTGAGTTTAATAAGTTCAAATTGTGAATAAATGTAGTCATTTCTGTGAATAATGAATCTCTTTGTGAGGAATATTTATCACAGTAAAGGAGAAAGTGCATCTCTGTCTCTACCTCCCCTGTCGTGCAGTGACCACATACACGCTCCTCTTTGGGTAGCCATGTCTTTTTATGTCTGCCGGTTTCTATTGCCAATCGGTGGTCACTCAGCCGGTACTTGGTAAGGATCTGTCTCTGCCAGGTGGTCACTCAGCCTGTACTTGGTAAGGATCTGTCTCTGCTTCGTATCTCTGACAGAGTAGAGATAATCAGCCAGGTGGTCACTCAGCCTGTACTTGGTAAGGATCTGTCTCTGCCAGGTGGTCACTCAGCCTGTACTTGGTAAGGATCTGTCTCTGCTTCGTATCTCTGACAGAGTAGAGATAATCAGCCAGGTGGTCACTCAGCCTGTACTTGGTAAGGATCTGTCTCTGCCAGGTGGTCACTCAGCCTGTACTTGGTAAGGATCTGTCTCTGCTTCGTATCTCTGACAGAGTAGAGATAATCAGCCAATTCATATTCTCTGTTTAGGGTCAGATAGCAATTTAGTCGGCTTTGGGATTTTGTTTCGTTTTTCCAATGTTGTATATATGAGTCCTTTGATTGGTTCATGATTTTGTTTATTTGAATTCTTTCTTTTGAAGCAGTGCTGGTGTCAGCTTGGTTGGTTAGGTCCAACACCAGCTGACTGAGAGGGCTCGTTTCTGGGCTCAGCTCTTAGGTTTGAAGTGCTTTAAATTGCAGACTTTAATTTGGACTTGAATTTAGATGTAGCCAAAATTTTAATGATCTTTTCTGTATTTTCATTATTACTGAAAAGTGGCCCAATTCTGCCCTACATGCATTAGTTGGTGTATTTCTCTGGACCTGTAGAATTTTCCGACAGAATTCTGCATGTAGGGCTTCAATTGGATGTTTGTCCCACATTTCAGAGTCCAGTTTATTGAGTGGCCCCCAAACCTCACTTCCGTAAAGAGCTATTGGTAGGATTACACTGTCAAATATTTTGATCCAAATTGTAATTGGGATGTTGATTTTGAATAATTTCATTTTTATTGCATACAATGCTCTGCGGGCTTTTTCTTTGAGTGCATTCACTGCCATATTAATGTTTCCCGATGCAGATATGGTCAGACCAAGGTAGGTGTAATTTTTAGCGTGTTCAATGATGGTTTTGTTCAGGGTGAATTCGTGCATTCGTGCATCTGACATCTGTTTTTTGGGGGGAAAATCATGATTTTTGTTTTTTGGAAATTTACTGCCAGGGCCCAATTATGGCAATATTGCTCTAGAATATTAATGTTCTGTTGAAGACCTTCTTTGGTTGGTGATGGAAGTACCAAGTCATCAGCATAGAGCAGGTATTTCACCTCTGTGTCAAATAGTGTGAGTCCTGGGGCTGGAGAAGGGTCCAACATGTCTGCTAATTCATTGATATAAATGTTGAAAAGATTTGGACTCAAACTGCAGCCTTGTCTCACACCTCGAAGTTGTGGAAAGAATTCTGTTCTTTGGTTTTTGATTTTTATTGCACACTTGTTTTCTGTGTACATACATTTTATTAAGTCATACACTTTACCACCAAGCCCACTTTGGAGAATTTTGTAAAATAGCCCTTTGTGCCAAATAGAATCAAATGCTTTTTAAAGTCAATAAAGCAAGCAAAGATTTTACCCTCTTTTTTTGGTGGACGTGTTTATTAATTAGTGTGTGTAAGGAGTATATATGGTCAGTAGTGCGATGGTTAGGGAGAAAGCCAATTTGACATTTACTTATTACATTTTTGTCCTTGAAAAAGGTTTGAATTCTTAAATTCAAAATGCTAAAGAAAACCTTTCCCAACTTGCTGTTTACGCAAATTCCCCTGTAATTATTGGGGTCTGATTTGTCTCCACTTTTGTGGATAGGGGAGATGAGCCCCTGGTTCCAGACATCAGGGAAGCAGCCAGAAGTTAAAACCATGTTGAACAATTTAAGCACAGCATGTCACGTCCTGACCAGTAAAAGGGGGTGTTTGTTATTATAGTTCGGTCAGGGCGTGACAGGGGGTGTTTGGTATTGTAGTTTGGTCAGGGTGTGGCAGGGGGTGTTTGTTATTATAGTTCGGTCAGGGTGTGGCAGGGGGTGTTTGTTTAGTGTGTTTCGGGGGTTTTTGGGCAATGTTCCATGTGTAGCTGTGTGCCTTACAGGACTGTTTCTCGTCGTTGTTTTTTGATTAAGTGTTTATTTTGGTTTTCTTCGAAATAAAGAAGATGAGTATACACATTCCCGCTGCGTTTTGGTCCCACCCTTACGACAAACGTGACGCAGCATTTTGCAACTCAGGTGTGCTGTTTTTCAGCATTTAATTTCTGATGTTATCTAGACCACAAGCCTTCTTTGATTTTATAGATTTGAGCTTTTCATTTAGTTCTTGTTGGGTTATTGGGTAATCTAATGGTTTTTAGTTGTTTTTAATGACTGATTCAAGGATGTTAAATTTTTCTTTCATTTCTAATTGGTTCTGTGGTCTTTTTGTGGGATGTTTTTGTATAGATTATCAAAATAAGTTTTTCCCAAATTCCTACATCTTCTATGGATAATTCTTGTGGCTTTGTTGTGCTTAAATTGTTCCACATGTCTTAACTGATTTTGGTCAACTGCGTTTTCAGTGTATAATTCAGTTTCTTGCGTTTCAGTGTATGTTTATACTGTTTCAAAATTTCAAAGTATTCATATCGTAGCTCTGGGTTCTTTTGCTGCTTATGTTTTTCATTTGACATTTGTCTTAGGTGTTTTCTAATTGTTTTTACATTCATTATCAAATCATTTTTCAGAAACATTTTGTTTTTTGTTTCTGATGTTGCATTTCTTTGGTTTTCTCAAATTTGCTTTCGATGCTGCTTTTTGGAATATGCAGTTGATGTTTTGAGTAGCCGAATTGACATCATCTATATTGTTTTGGTATGGTGAGTTATTGAAAAACTGTGTAGAATTCATCATTTCATTTGAGTTCATTGTTTCAATGAATCTCTCTGCACTGTTTGGAGCCCATCTGTGCGATTGGTTTATGTTGTAGAGTTTATTGGGCTGTTTTTTTTAATGAATATTGTCGGTTCATTTCTTCAGAAACACGTTGATCTGACTGTGATCTGACAATGGTGTCTGTGGTCTGACAGTGAATGCACTAATGGAGGAGGGGTCATTGTCAGTGATGGCATAATCGACTACACTTGTCCCAAGAGCTGAGCAGTAAGTAAACTGACCTAAAGAGTCCCTCTGATTCTACCATTAAGCATGTACAGGCCTAAGGCTCGACAGAGATGCACTAACTCCTTCCTGTATTTGTTCAGTATTTGGTCAGGACTGTTTCTATTATTTATAATAGGGCTACTGTACAAGGAGGGGTGTCCAATATGTGGTGGTTACCTCCCTCATCAGTGTAGTCAGGCTCAGAACCTGTTCTTGCATTGAAATCTCCTCAAAGAAGTACTTTACCCTCTGCCTGAAATGTAATGATTTCTGTGTGGAGATTGTCAAAAAACTGATCATCATAATATGGTGAATCTGAAGGAGGAGCATAAGCTGCACATATGTATACATCATTGTCACAATAGATTGTACCTTTGTTAAGTTTTAGCCAAATGTGACTGGTACCTTTTTTCATTTCATTCAGTGCTAAGTCCTGCTTATGCCAAATGATGATTCCACCTGCCACCCGTTTAACATTTTTATGTTTGATTGATGGTAGTAAACTTTCTCTATAGCCTGAGGGACACTGAGTATCTACGCCACCATGTTTCCAGTAGGATTATGATGTCCTGTCTCTTGATGTTTTTAATTAAATCTGGATTTGTTGTTTTATAACCAAAATGTGAAGAGTATAGGCCCTGGATATTCCAAGAGCTGATAGTCAATGATCTCATTTATAATAAGTGATATCCACTGGTTTGAGTAAAGTACATTGAAAAAAAACAAAATAATATATATATATACATATATATATATATATATATATATATATATACATACATACATACATACATACATTCATATATACATATATACACACACACACACACACATACATACATACATACACACACCACTACATATAGTTATTACTATAATACCGGTGCCAATAAAATTAAGAATAGTTGTAAACAAATGAATAAGAATGGAATAAGATTGCACAAAAAATAAGTACAAAGCAATCTGCAACCCTGTGTGTGTGTGTGTGTGTGTGTGTGTGTGTGTGTGTGTGGTGTGTGTGTGTGGTGTGTGGTGTGTGTGTGTGTGTGTGTGTGTGTGTGTGTGTGAATTAAAGGGTCTGTCTAGCTCAGTAGTCTGCATATTAGTTGCAGTAGTTGGCGCACCTCTCCAATCTTTTATTGTTCTAGGTGTCTTTTGCCAGAGGTTACCTCAGCATATGTAGGCTGATGATCTGAATGATACATGGTGTGGACTGCATCATGTGGTGTACTTCTCTGAAGAACA
>NC_042957.1:6109545-6254545 GCF_901001165.1 Salmo trutta | reverse complement strand
CTCAACTGGCAGCTTTGTTAAATAATATCCGCAAAACACCAGTCTCAACGTCAACAGTGATGAGGCGACTCCGTGATGCTGGCCCTCTAGGCAGAGTTGCAAAGAAAAAGCAATATATCAGACTGGCCAATAAAAACACTAGATTAAGATGGGCAAAAGAACACAGACACTGGACAGAGGAACTCTGCCTAGAAGGCCAGCGTCCCGGAGTCGACTCTTTACCCTTTAGTACAGTAGAGTTTCACCTTGAGGGCTCTTACTCTACTATACTAAGAGCCCTCAAGGTGAAACTCTACTGTACTAAGAGCCCTCAAGGAGATCCTCTACTGTACTAACTCCTTGAGGGCCAAATCAGCACAAGTGAGATGAAGGCATACAGAATAAATAAATACATAAATACATTTAAAATGGACATTCTCTCTCTCTTACACACACACACACACACACACACACACACACACACACACACACACACACACACACACACACACACACACACACACACACACACACACACTATCGGACTGAGAAGATAAGGGATGTTTACACATGGCTGTAAATTAACCAGTGTTCCTTAATTAATTATTAATGAGCTGTAATTTATTATGAAACTAACCGAAATCCAACACCAATCCGGTTGGTTTGTTGTTGCCTAGTAATCGTGACAAATAATAAACGCCACCATTGTTGCCAGTAACCAGAGCACCCATATTACCCAGAGGGCATTGGGGCCTGGGGGCATTGTGGTGGTGGGAAGTAAATAAACAGATCGGGCATGTACTGTGTGTGTGGATGTGTCTTTCGTCGTTTGTGTGTGTGTGTGTGTGTGTGTGTGTGTGTGTGTGTGTGTGTGTGTGTGTGTGTGTGTGTGTGTGTGTGAGAGGTGATACAGTATCATAATAACAGTTGTTGTGCGATTGATCCCAAGTGGTAAACAAGGGGCTCTAGTTAATAATTCAGTGTTATGGCTCAGAGTGGGACATACTAGAGGTCTAGTGGAGACACTACAGCAGTGGTATTCAGGACAGACTAGTGAGTAGAGATGATACAGCAGTGGTATTCAGGACAGACTAAAGAGTAGAGATGCTACAGCAGTGGTATTCAGGACAGACTAGAGAGTAGAGATGCTACAGCAGTGGTATTCAGGACAGACTAGTGAGTAGAGATGATACAGCAGTGGTATTCAGGACAGACTAGAGAGTAGAGATGCTACAGCAGTGGTATTCAGGACAGACAAAAGAGTAGAGATGCTACAGCAGTGGTATTCAGGACAGACTAGAGAGTAGAGATGCTACAGCAGTGGTATTCAGGACAGACTATAACAGTACCACTATAGTCCACCAGTCAGTAACACTATAGTCCACCAGTCAGTACCACTATAGTCCACTAGTCAATACCACTATAGTCCACCAGTCAATACCACTGTAGTCCACCAGTCAATACCACTGTAGTCCACCAGTCAATACCACTATAGTCCACCAGTCAATACCACTGTAGTCCACCAGTCAATACCACTGTAGTCCACCAGTCAGTACCACTATAGTCCACCAGTCAGTACCACTGTAGTCCACTAGTCAATACCACTATAGTCCACCAGTCAATACCACTGTAGTCCACCAGTCAGTACCACTGTAGTCCACCAGTCAATACCACTATAGTCCACCAGTCAATACCACTGTAGTCCACCAGTCAGTACCACTGTAGTCCACCAGTCAATACCACTAGAGTCCACCAGTCAGTACCACTGTAGTCCACCAGTCAATACCACTATAGTCCACCAGTCAGTACCACTATAGTCCACCAGTCAGTACCACTATAGTCCACCAGTCAATACCACTATAGTCCACCAGTCAATACCACTATAGTCCACCAGTCAATACCACTGTAGTCCACCAGTCAGTACCACTATAGTCCACCAGTCAGTACCACTATAGTCCACCAGTCAATACCACTGTAGTCCACCAGTCAGTACCACTATAGTCCACCAGTCAGTAACACTATAGTCCACCAGTCAATACCACTATAGTCCACCAGTCAATACCACTGTAGTCCACCAGTCAATACCACTATAGTCCACCAGTCAGTACCACTATAGTCCACCAGTCAATACCACTATAGTCCACCAGTCAATACCACTATAGTCCACCAGTCAGTACCACTATAGTCCACCAGTCAGTACCACTATAGTCCACCAGTCAGTAACACTATAGTCCACCAGTCAGTACCACTATAGTCCACCAGTCAATACCACTATAGTCCACCAGTCAATACCACTATAGTCCACCAGTCAGTACCACTATAGTCCACCAGTCAGTACCACTATAGTCCACCAGTCAATACCACTAGAGTCCACCAGTCAGTACCACTATAGTCCACCAGTCAATACCACTGCAGTCCACCAGTCAGTACCACTATAGTCCACCAGTCAATACCACTATAATCCACCAGTCAATACCACTATAGTCCACCAGTCAGTAACACTGAGGTCCCCCAGTCAGTACCACTATAGTCCACCAGTCAATACCACTATAGTCCACCAGTCAATACCACTATAGTCCACCAGTCAGTAACACTGAGGTCCACCAGTCAGTACCACTGTAGTCCACCAGTCAGTACCACTATAGTCCACCAGTCAATACCACTATAGTCCACCAGTCAGTACCACTAAAGTCCACCAGTCAGTAACACTGAGGTCCACCAGTCAGTACCACTGTAGTCCACCAGTCAGTAACAATGTAGTCCACCAGTCAATACCACTATAGTCCACCAGTCAGTACCACTATAGTCCACCAGTCAGTACCACTATAGTCCACCAGTCAATACAACTATAGTCCACCAGTCAGTACCACTATAGTCCACCAGTCAGTAACACTATAGTCCACCAGTCAGTACCACTATAGTCCACCAGTCAGTACCACTATAGTCCACCAGTCAGTAACACTATAGTCCACCAGTCAGTACCACTATAGTCCACCAGTCAATACCACTGTAATCCACCAGTCAATACCACTATAGTCCACCAGTCAGTACCACTATAGTCCACCAGTCAGTAACACTATAGTACACCAGTCAGTACCACTATAGTCCACCAGTCAGTACCTCTATAGTCCACCAGTCAATACCACTATAGTCCACCAGTCAGTAACACTGAGGTCCCCCAGTCAGTACCACTATAGTCCACCAGTCAATACCACTATAGTCCACCAGTCAATACCACTATAGTCCACCAGTCAGTAACACTGAGGTCCCCCAGTCAGTACCACTATAGTCCACCAGTCAATACCACTATAGTCCACCAGTCAATACCACTATAGTCCACCAGTCAGTAACACTGAGGTCCACCAGTCAGTACCACTGTTGTCCACCAGTCAGTACCACTATAGTCCACCAGTCAATACCACTATAGTCCACCAGTCAGTACCACTAAAGTCCACCAGTCAGTAACACTGAGGTCCACCAGTCAGTACCACTGTAGTCCACCAGTCAGTAACAATGTAGTCCACCAGTCAATACCACTATAGTCCACCAGTCAGTACCACTATAGTCCACCAGTCAGTACCACTATAGTCCACCAGTCAATACAACTATAGTCCACCAGTCAATACCACTATAGTCCACCAGTCAGTAACACTATAGTCCACCAGTCAGTACCACTATAGTCCACCAGTCAGTACCACTATAGTCCACCAGTCAGTAACACTATAGTCCACCAGTCAGTACCACTATAGTCCACCAGTCAGTACCACTATAGTCCACCAGTCAATACCACTATAGTCCACCAGTCAGTACCACTATAGTCCACCAGTCAGTAACACTATAGTCCACCAGTCAATACCACTATAGTCCATCAGTCAGTACCACTATAGTCCACCAGTCAATACCACTATAGTCCACCAGTCAATACCACTAGAGTCCACCAGTCAGTACCACTAAAGTCCACCAGTCAGTACCACTATAGTCCACCAGTCAATACCACTATAGTCCACCAGTCAATACCACTATAGTCCACCAGTCAGTAACACTGTAGTCCACCAGTCAGTAACACTGAGGTCCACCAGTCAGTACCACTATAGTCCACCAGTCAGTACCACTATAGTCCACCAGTCAGTAACACTGAGGTCCACCAGGCAATACCACTATAGTCCACCAGTCAGTACCACTATAGTCCACCAGTCAGTACCACTATAGTCCACCAGTCAGTAACACTGAGGTCCACCAGTCAGTACCACTATAGTCCACCAGTCAGTAACACTGAGGTCCACCAGTCAGTACCACTAGAGTCCACTAGTCAGTACCACTAAAGTCCACCAGACAATACCACTATAGTCCACCAGTCAATACCACTGCAGTCCACCAGTCAATACCACTATAGTCCACCAGTCAGTACCACTATAGTCCACCAGTCAATACCACTATAGTCCACCAGTCAATACCACTATAGTCCACCAGTCAGTAACACTGTAGTCCACCAGTCAGTAACACTATAGTCCACCAGTCAGTACCACTATAGTCCACCAGTCAGTAACACTGAGGTCCACCAGTCAATACCACTATAGTCCACCAGTCAATACCACTATAGTCCACCAGTCAGTAACACTGAGGTCCACCAGTCAGTACCACTATAGTCCACCAGTCAATACCACTATAGTCCACCAGTCAGTACCACTATAGTCCACCAGTCAGTACCACTATAGTCCACCAGTCAGTACCACTATAGTCCACCAGTCAGTACCACTATAGTCCACCAGTCAGTAACACTATAGTCATCAAGGAAATAACTATGTCCCCTCTTTGATCAGTGTCTTACTTCTGGGGGGACTGGCAATATATAACTGATTTGAGGCCCATCTTATGGAGCGGCAAACAGCATCCAATGGACCGGAGGTTGAGGGACACGGCTATAGAGCTTTGGACCCTGATGAGGGTTACAGCGCACACAACAGAACGTCTTCTCTTCTCAAAATAACTCTCAACGGAACGTCCTCTCTTCTCAAAACAACTTCAACAGAACGTCTTCTCTTCTCAATACAAATTCAACGGAACGTCCTCTCTTCTCAAAATAACTTCAACGGAACGTCCTCTCTTCTCAAAATAACTTCAACGGAACGTCCTCTCTTCTCAATTCAAATTCAACGGAACGTCCTCTCTTCTCAAAATAACTTCAACGGAATGTCCTCTCTTCTCAAAACAACTTCAACGGAACGTCCTCTCTTCTCAAAATAACTCTCAACGGAACGTCTTCTCTTCTCAAAATAACTTCAACGGAACGTCCTCTCTTCTCAAAATAACTTCAACGGAACGTCCTCTCTTCTCAAAACAACTTCAATGGAACGTGCTCTCTTCTCAAAATAACTCTCAACGGAACGTCTTCTCTTCTCAAAATAACTTCAACGGAACGTCCTCTCTTCTCAAAATAACTCTCAACGGAACGTCTTCTCTTCTCAATACAAATTCAACGGAACGTCCTCTCTTCTCAAAACAACTTCAACGGAACGTCCTCTCTTCTCAAAATAACTCTCAATGGAACGTCCTCTCTTCTCAAAACAACTTCAACGGAACGTCCTCTCTTCTCAAAATAAATTCAACGGAACGTCCTCTCTTCTCAATACAAATTCAACGGAACGTCCTCTCTTCTCAATACAAATTCAACGGAACGTCTTCTCTTCTCAAAATAACTTCAACGGAACGTCCTCTCTTCTCAAAATAACTTCAACGGAACGTCCTCTCTTCTCAATACAAATTCAACGGAACGTCCTCTCTTCTCAATACAAATTCAACGGAACGTCCGCTCTTCTCAATACAAATTCAACGGAACGTCCTCTCTTCTCAAAATAACTTCAACGGAACGTCCTCTCTTGTCAATACAAATTCAACGGAACGTCTTCTCTTCTCAAAATAACTTCAACGGAACGTCCTCTCTTCTCAAAATAACTTCAACGGAACGTCCTCTCTTCTCAATACAAATTCAACGGAACGTCCTCTCTTCTCAATACAAATTCAACGGAACGTCCGCTCTTCTCAATACAAATTCAACGGAACGTCCTCTCTTCTCAAAATAACTTCAACGGAACGTCCTCTCTTCTCAAAATAACTTCAACGGAACGTCCTCTCTTCTCAAAACAACTTCAACGGAACGTCCTCTCTTCTCAAAATAACTCTCAACGGAACGTCTTCTCTTCTCAAAATAACTCTCAACGGAACGTCCTCTCTTCTCAAAATAACTTCAACGGAACGTCCTCTCTTCTCAAAACAACTTCAACGGAACGTCCTCTCTTCTCAAAATAAGTCTCAACGGAACTTCTTCTCTTCTCAAAATAACTTCAACGGAACGTCCTCTCTTCTCAAAATAACTCTCAACGGAACGTCTTCTCTTCTCAATACAAATTCAACGGAACGTCCTCTCTTCTCAAAACAACTTCAACGGAACGTCCTCTCTTCTCAAAATAACTCTCAACGGAACGTCCTCGCTTCTCAAAATAACTCTCAACGGAACGTCCTCTCTTCTCAAAATAACTTCAACGGAACGTCCTCTCTTCTCAATACAAATTCAACGGAACGTCCTCTCTTCTCAAAATAAATCCAACGGAACGTCCGCTCTTCTCAATACAAATTCAACGGAACGTCCGCTCTTCTCAATACAAATTCAACGGAACGTCCTCTCTTCTCAATACAAATTCAACGGAACGTCTTCTCTTCTCAATACAAATTCAACGGAACGTCTTCTCTTCTCAATACAAATTCAACGGAACGTCTTCTCTTCTCAATACAAATTCAACGGAACGTCCGCTCTTCTCAATACAAATTCAACGGAACGTCCTCTCTTCTCAAAATAACTCTCAACGGAACGTCCTCTCTTCTCAAAATAACTCTCAACGGAACGTCTTCTCTTCTCAATACAAATTCAACGGAACGTCTTCTCTTCTCAATACAAATTCAACGGAACGTCTTCTCTTCTCAAAATAACTTCAACGGAACGTCCTCTCTTCTCAAAATAACTTCAACGGAACGTCCTCTCTTCTCAATACAAATTCAACGGAACGTCCTCTCTTCTCAATACAAATTCAACGGAACGTCCGCTCTTCTCAATACAAATTCAACGGAACGTCCTCTCTTCTCAAAATAACTTCAACGGAACGTCCTCTCTTGTCAATACAAATTCAACGGAACGTCTTCTCTTCTCAAAATAACTTCAACGGAACGTCCTCTCTTCTCAAAATAACTTCAACGGAACGTCCTCTCTTCTCAATACAAATTCAACGGAACGTCCTCTCTTCTCAATACAAATTCAACGGAACGTCCGCTCTTCTCAATACAAATTCAACGGAACGTCCTCTCTTCTCAAAATAACTTCAACGGAACGTCCTCTCTTCTCAAAATAACTTCAACGGAACGTCCTCTCTTCTCAAAACAACTTCAACGGAACGTCCTCTCTTCTCAAAATAACTCTCAACGGAACGTCTTCTCTTCTCAAAATAACTCTCAACGGAACGTCCTCTCTTCTCAAAATAACTTCAACGGAACGTCCTCTCTTCTCAAAACAACTTCAACGGAACGTCCTCTCTTCTCAAAATAACTCTCAACGGAACTTCTTCTCTTCTCAAAATAACTTCAACGGAACGTCCTCTCTTCTCAAAATAACTCTCAACGGAACGTCTTCTCTTCTCAATACAAATTCAACAGAACGTCCTCTCTTCTCAAAACAACTTCAATGGAACGTGCTCTCTTCTCAAAATAACTCTCAACGGAACGTCTTCTTTTCTCAAAATAACTTCAACGGAACGTCCTCTCTTCTCAAAATAACTCTCAACGGAACGTCTTCTCTTCTCAATACAAATTCAACGGAACGTCCTCTCTTCTCAAAACAACTTCAACGGAACGTCCTCTCTTCTCAAAATAACTCTCAATGGAACGTCCTCTCTTCTCAAAACAACTTCAACGGAACGTCCTCTCTTCTCAAAATAAATTCAACGGAACGTCCTCTCTTCTCAATACAAATTCAACGGAACGTCCTCTCTTCTCAATACAAATTCAACGGAACGTCTTCTCTTCTCAAAATAACTTCAACGGAACGTCCTCTCTTCTCAAAATAACTTCAACGGAACGTCCTCTCTTCTCAATACAAATTCAACGGAACGTCCTCTCTTCTCAATACAAATTCAACGGAACGTCCGCTCTTCTCAATACAAATTCAACGGAACGTCCTCTCTTCTCAAAATAACTTCAACGGAACGTCCTCTCTTGTCAATACAAATTCAACGGAACGTCTTCTCTTCTCAAAATAACTTCAACGGAACGTCCTCTCTTCTCAAAATAACTTCAACGGAACGTCCTCTCTTCTCAATACAAATTCAACGGAACGTCCTCTCTTCTCAATACAAATTCAACGGAACGTCCGCTCTTCTCAATACAAATTCAACGGAACGTCCTCTCTTCTCAAAATAACTTCAACGGAACGTCCTCTCTTCTCAAAATAACTTCAACGGAACGTCCTCTCTTCTCAAAACAACTTCAACGGAACGTCCTCTCTTCTCAAAATAACTCTCAACGGAACGTCTTCTCTTCTCAAAATAACTCTCAACGGAACGTACTCTCTTCTCAAAATAACTTCAACGGAACGTCCTCTCTTCTCAAAACAACTTCAACGGAACGTCCTCTCTTCTCAAAATAACTCTCAACGGAACTTCTTCTCTTCTCAAAATAACTTCAACGGAACGTCCTCTCTTCTCAAAATAACTCTCAACGGAACGTCTTCTCTTCTCAATACAAATTCAACGGAACGTCCTCTCTTCTCAAAACAACTTCAACGGAACGTCCTCTCTTCTCAAAATAACTCTCAACGGAACGTCCTCTCTTCTCAAAACAACTTCAACGGAACGTCCTCTCTTCTCAAAATAACTCTCAACGGAACGTCCTCGCTTCTCAAAATAACTCTCAACGGAACGTCCTCTCTTCTCAAAATAACTTCAACGGAACGTCCTCTCTTCTCAATACAAATTCAACGGAACGTCCTCTCTTCTCAAAATAAATCCAACGGAACGTCCGCTCTTCTCAATACAAATTCAACGGAACGTCCGCTCTTCTCAATACAAATTCAACGGAACGTCCTCTCTTCTCAATACAAATTCAACGGAACGTCTTCTCTTCTCAATACAAATTCAACGGAACGTCTTCTCTTCTCAATACAAATTCAACGGAACGTCTTCTCTTCTCAATACAAATTCAACGGAACGTCCGCTCTTCTCAATACAAATTCAACGGAACGTCCTCTCTTCTCAAAATAACTTCAACGGAACGTCCTCTCTTCTCAAAACAACTTCAACGGAACGTCCTCTCTTCTCAAAATAACTCTCAACGGAACTTCTTCTCTTCTCAAAATAACTTCAACGGAACGTCCTCTCTTCTCAAATAACTCTCAACGGAACGTCTTCTCTTCTCAATACAAATTCAACGGAACGTCCTCTCTTCTCAAAACAACTTCAACGGAACGTCCTCTCTTCTCAAAATAACTCTCAACGGAACGTCCTCTCTTCTCAAAACAACTTCAACGGAACGTCCTCTCTTCTCAAAATAACTCTCAACGGAACGTCCTCGCTTCTCAAAATAACTCTCAACGGAACGTCCTCTCTTCTCAAAATAACTTCAACGGAACGTCCTCTCTTCTCAATACAAATTCAACGGAACGTCCTCTCTTCTCAAAATAAATCCAACGGAACGTCCGCTCTTCTCAATACAAATTCAACGGAACGTCCGCTCTTCTCAATACAAATTCAACGGAACGTCCTCTCTTCTCAATACAAATTCAACGGAACGTCTTCTCTTCTCAATACAAATTCAACGGAACGTCTTCTCTTCTCAATACAAATTCAACGGAACGTCTTCTCTTCTCAATACAAATTCAACGGAACGTCCGCTCTTCTCAATACAAATTCAACGGAACGTCCTCTCTTCTCAAAATAACTCTCAACGGAACGTCCTCTCTTCTCAAAATAACTCTCAACGGAACGTCTTCTCTTCTCAATACAAATTCAACGGAACGTCTTCTCTTCTCAATACAAATTCAACGGAACGTCTTCTCTTCTCAAAATAACTTCAACGGAACGTCCTCTCTTCTCAAAATAACTTCAACGGAACGTCCTCTCTTCTCAATACAAATTCAACGGAACGTCCTCTCTTCTCAATACAAATTCAACGGAACGTCCGCTCTTCTCAATACAAATTCAACGGAACGTCCTCTCTTCTCAAAATAACTTCAACGGAACGTCCTCTCTTGTCAATACAAATTCAACGGAACGTCTTCTCTTCTCAAAATAACTTCAACGGAACGTCCTCTCTTCTCAAAATAACTTCAACGGAACGTCCTCTCTTCTCAATACAAATTCAACGGAACGTCCTCTCTTCTCAATACAAATTCAACGGAACGTCCGCTCTTCTCAATACAAATTCAACGGAACGTCCTCTCTTCTCAAAATAACTTCAACGGAACGTCCTCTCTTCTCAAAATAACTTCAACGGAACGTCCTCTCTTCTCAAAACAACTTCAACGGAACGTCCTCTCTTCTCAAAATAACTCTCAACGGAACGTCTTCTCTTCTCAAAATAACTCTCAACGGAACGTCCTCTCTTCTCAAAATAACTTCAACGGAACGTCCTCTCTTCTCAAAATAACTTCAACGGAACGTCCTCTCTTCTCAAAATAACTCTCAACGGAACGTCTTCTCTTCTCAATACAAATTCAACAGAACGTCCTCTCTTCTCAAAACAACTTCAACGGAACGTCCTCTCTTCTCAAAATAACTCTCAACGGAACGTCCTCTCTTCTCAAAACAACTTCAACGGAACGTCCTCTCTTCTCAAAATAACTCTCAACGGAACGTCCTCGCTTCTCAAAATAACTCTCAACGGAACGTCCTCTCTTCTCAAAATAACTTCAACGGAACGTCCTCTCTTCTCAATACAAATTCAACGGAACGTCCTCTCTTCTCAAAATAAATCCAACGGAACGTCCGCTCTTCTCAATACAAATTCAACGGAACGTCCGCTCTTCTCAATACAAATTCAACGGAACGTCCTCTCTTCTCAATACAAATTCAACGGAACGTCTTCTCTTCTCAATACAAATTCAACGGAACGTCTTCTCTTCTCAATACAAATTCAACGGAACGTCTTCTCTTCTCAATACAAATTCAACGGAACGTCCGCTCTTCTCAATACAAATTCAACGGAACGTCCTCTCTTCTCAAAATAACTCTCAACGGAACGTCCTCTCTTCTCAAAATAACTCTCAACGGAACGTCTTCTCTTCTCAATACAAATTCAACGGAACGTCTTCTCTTCTCAATACAAATTCAACGGAACGTCATCTCTTCTCAATACAAATTCAACGGAACGTCCTCTCTTCTCAATACAAATTCAACGGAACGTCTTCTCTTCTCAATACAAATTCAACGGAACGTCTTCTCTTCTCAATACAAATTCAACGGAACGTCCTCTCTTCTCAATACAAATTCAACGGAACATACTCTCTTCTCAAAACTACAACTGAGGGGGTAAACAAAGCTTGTATACCCTGTGTGTGTGATGGTGTGTGATGTGACCTGTGTGTGACTTGCACAAAGCGTCAGTCAGTGTGTGCTTGGAACAGGGAGGAAAGGGAGAAGTGACGAAGTGAATGCTATGTGTAAGTCAGAATGGCCCAGACAGGGTGATGTGAAGTCAGTATGGCCCAGGCAGGGTGATGTGAAGTCAGTATGGCCCAGACAGGGTGATGTGAAGTCAGTATGGCCTAGGCAGGGTGATGTGAAGTCAGTATGGCCCAGGCAGGGTGATGTGAAGTCAGTATGGCCCAGGCAGGGTGATGTGAAGTCAGAATGGCCCAGGCAGGGTGATGTGAAGTCAGTATGGCCCAGGCAGGGTGATGTGAAGTCAGTATGGCCCAGGCAGGGTGATGTGAAGTCAGTATGGCCCAGGCAGGGTGATGTGAAGTCAGAATGGCCCAGGCAGGGTGATGTGAAGTCAGAATGGCCCAGGCAGGATGATGTGAAGTCAGTATGGCCCAGGCAGGGTGATGTGAAGTCAGAATGGCCCAGACAGGGTGATGTGTAAGTCAGAATGGCCCAGACAGGGTGATGTGAAGTCAGAATGCCCCAGACAGGGTGATGTGAAGTCAGTATGGCCCAGGCAGGGTGATGTGAAGTCAGAATGGCCCAGGCAGGGTGATGTGAAGTCAGTATGGCCCAGACAGGGTGATGTGAAGTCAGAATGGCCCAGGCAGGGTGATGTGAAGTCAGAATGGCCCAGGCAGGGTGATGTGAAGTCAGTATGGCCCAGGCAGGGTGATGTGAAGGAGGCAAAGGGTGAAAGCGAGGAAGATATGAGTACTATGAGAGGAGGGGATGGGCTGGTGGAAGCAGTGGAGATGAGGGGATGGGCTGGTGGAAGCAGTGGAGATGAGGGGATGGGCTGGTGGAAGCAGTGGAGATGAGGGGATGGGCTGGGGGAGGCAGTGGAGATGAGGGGATGGTGGAAGCAGTGGAGAGGAAGGCAGATTTTGAAGACAAGGGAGAGGCGCAATGTGAGTCTATGTGGAACGAGAGGAGAGGGTAGGCAAGGAGAAAGGGGGGAGAAGGGTGGTGGTGAGGGGGGACGAGAGGGGAAGTGGTGAGCACCGTGTGACCAGACCGCAGGTTCCTTCCTTGCCAGCCTGAGAACCAGGAAGTGGAACTGAATAATTATTGTGACTAACAGGAAATGTAGAGGTATTCTGAAGGAGGGGTAGTACGGGGGGGGGGGGGGGATGTATGTGTGTTTTGGAGGGAGGGGAGAGGTAGGGGGAGGTTGTGACTGGGTGTGTACGTTTCTGAGTTTTAACTAGTCTTCATTAGTGGACAGTAGACGTTTAACAACTTAGCTGAGTTCCAGTACTATAAGCCTAGCTGGCGAACATCATGGTTAGACATACTCTATAATATTCATTCTTTTTAAAGTTACATTGTTAAATGTGTGAATTCTGAAATTTGCCTTGTGGCAGGAGAGGGGAGAATCATGTGAAGAACAAAGCATAAAATAAAACTCAGAGACGGGGGCCAATATGAGGTGTGGTTGCGTGACATCACCAGTGTTCCCCTCTCTGCTTCTCTTTGAGTGTGTCTGGAAAAACAGCAGAGGGTCAGGAGGGACATGGGAGCCTAGTGTCTGAAGAGCTCTGGCCAACAGGGGTGTGAACAGCCTCCACCACTGTTACTACCACTGGACCTCCCGTCCCTAGGTTCTTCTCTGGTTGTTACTTTATTCCTGAGCTGGATCTCTCTCTCTCTCTGTCTCTCTCTCTCTCTGTCTTTCTCTGTCTTTCTCGCTCTGTCTCTCTCTCTCTCTCTCTCTGTCTTTCTCTCTCTGTCTCTGCCTCTCTCTCTCTTTCCCTCTCACTCTCTCTTTCTCTCTCTCTCTCTGCCTCTCTCTCCATCATTCTCTCGCTCTGGCTCAATGTCTCTCTCTCTCTCTCTCTTTCTCCATCATCCCCTCTATCTCTCGCACCTCTCCCACACCCCTCTTGCTCCGTCTCTCTCTATCCCCTGTTCTCTTGTCTCACTCCGTCTCCAGCTGAATAAATAAATGACTTGCGTGTAGAGATATAGAAGAGGTTAGTTCTGTACATTGCCTTTAGGGGTAGACCATAACATTCTACATGCATGTCATCCATTTGTTCAGCTGGGGAAACCAATAGGTCATCAAAAATACTGTAACCTGTGTGTTCTGGCACTACAGACGAGAGACCAATACAGGCCAGGGTGTGTGTGTGTGTGTGTGTGTGTGTGTGTGTGTGTGTGTGTGTGTGTGTGTGTGTGTGTGTGTGTGTGTGTGTGTGTGTGTGTGTGTGTGTGTGTGTGTGTGTGTGAAGAGGAGGGTGAAATGGATTGTCAGGTCCTAGGTTGTAGCGCTGCTGGCTCATCAACAAGTGTAATACCAGCACTTCGTTTCCCACCAGCAGAAATTGTTCACATAGGAAATAAATGGAATATTGAGTAGGAAACTGTTATCGTTCAACTGAATGGCTGTAAATCAGATTTAGATGATATGTTTTGGATCATGTAATGTAAAATGTAATTTTAGTGAATTGCAGACCTAAACAGGGGATTTTGTAGTTATATATCAAAATCACATTGGATATGATTTCCCTACAGCATAAAACATAATTATATGGTGGATGGTCATAAGTAACAGCTCTCTCTCTCTTTCTGTGTGTTTGTGTGTGCGGTATACCCTTAACACTGGAACTCTACTGCCCCTCTGTGGCCACTAGCTGAACTGATCAATGTGCCTTATATCATCAAAAGTAGTTATCCAGATCAAAAGATGACGACACCAGGAACCCAGTGAATGTCAGCTAGGAAGACATCTCCACTGGAATCCAAACTGCACATCTCAGCTGTGTTGTCCCTTGCCAAGCCCTGGAGCCCTTTGGTGTTTCCTTTGGTGTTTAGAGGCGTTCATATTTGGCGTCTTTTGAGCTGCAGTGTCTCTCCCTGTTCTCGTCAACCCTGCTGCAGAATCAGCAGTCATTCAGTGTCTCTCCCTGTTCTCGTCACCCCTGTCGTGATGTTGTATTAGTTAATGTGACGACTGTTGCTCATCGAATGATTAACGGTTTATAATTGCGTGATTAAATGAATTAAGCAATGAATCAAGCACTTATTAACTCATTAACCTGGGGCACCATGGGAACATTATTTTGATTGAGTTTCTATTTCCCAAATTAACTCAAAGGATATCAGAATATCGATTTTACAACAGTCGCTAAATTAATCAACCTCTTGTCTCATGTCTGAACGTCGCATAATCCGGGAATCTGCACGAACCCGGGCTACACCAATGAGTTTACCACACCAATCTTACTTGATTATTTATTTACTAGCAAGCTAAAATTATGATAAAAATACACATACACAAAACACAGTCTAGCTATTGATTAGGACTTAGTATAACGGGCCAACACACTATGGCGCGTGTTACCCAAAATGGGGATTTAAAAGAGAGAGAAACAAAGAAAGTACAAGAGAGAAATATACATTTGGGTTCATTTGTCAGCCATGCTTATTTAAACCTATCCTTGCCCCGAACTGCCGCTCTTATGGGTCAGAATATAATGATGTAATTACGTGTTGCAGGTCTCAGGTGGGAAGCTCCGCGTGGGTTGTTTAGGCTTCTCAATGACGCACTTCTCCGGCGCAACTCTCTGGTTGTCCTCACGATGTCAGTGTCCTTCTTGCCTTAGTGGTCTGATCCCTCGCTGTCTTCTGAGGACAGACAGCTCTGTAGCTCAGAGCTCACAGCTTCGGACTCGAACGGTGTAGATACCACGATTCAATAGAGAGCGGAGGCTGGGTGGTTCGGCTTGAATTTACCCGCTTAGACACAGCTACTCGTCCGTAGCTCGTATAGAAAAAGATTTCTTTGTCTTAAACCTTGTGTTTCGTTTTGGGGTTCGTTGACTTTGTTAGACCTTCGCTGCAGCTTGGGGTCAATTAGTCTCATATGTTAATTCTTCACTCTCCTGTCTTATACCCTCGGGTCAGAAGTGGGCGTAACCGCCTTTAGGGCAATTCTCTGGGCGTACCAAGTTAAGGAGCAAGGCATTTTAATATTCCACTTTTAGACACTAACTTCACATTTCATCTTTACCAAAACTTTCTGTTTGATTTGGATATTTTCCACTCAACGTACAATGTATAAACATCAGGCACATACGGGGAAAACTCTTAAAGGTACAATGTTTTCATAATAACGTCATCTCTTAACCTTTAAAAACAAATACAAAAGTTACATACATTTTAATATTCCACTTTTCGTCATAACCACCATTGTGGCTGACGGAAACCATTGTTCCAAAGTCCCTTTATTGCATGTTTAATGTTCTGAGGCCAGTTCTCCATTGTGAGGACAAAGGAATTTCTCTGTGGCCTAAGGTTTATTATGGGCGTGAGGGGTCATAAAACCCTCACATCTTCAGACCCCTAGATCTCTCCTCCTCTGTTGGGGGTTTGGGAGATAATCTGTAGGGTGGTGGTCTTCTGTACCCTGACCTGATCAGGACAGTCATGACACCCCTGCTACAGAATCAGCAGTCATTCAGTGTCTCTCCCTTTTCTCGTCACCCCTGCTGCAGAATCAGCAGTCATTCAGTGTCCCTTCCTGTTCTCGTCACCCCTGCTGCAGAATCAGCAGTCATTCAGTGTCTCTTCCTGTTCTCGTCACCCCTGCTGCAGAATCAGCAGTCATTCAGTGTCCCTTCCTGTTCTCATCACCCCTGCTGCAGAATCAGCAGTCATTCAGTGTCTCTTCCTGTTGTCGTCACCCCTGCTGCAGAATCAGCAGTCATTTTTTGGTACTCAGACACACAGTCAACCAGTCTTAATGGACACGGGAGGCTAAATACCATCTTCATCATCATCATCATCATCATCATCATTTGGCATCCTGATATAGTAAACCATTCATGTTCAATCCAACTGAGTCCAACGCAAAGTCTGCCTGACATGCAGTAGGAGGGATCAATATCCTAAACAGTCACAACTGAAGCCAGCCAGGGAAATCACGCACTCAGGAATACACACAACCCAATCACCTGAAGGTACAGTACTCAGGCTGCTCTAGTGTGTTCCAAATGGAACCCTATTCTCTCTATTGTGCCCTACTTTAGACCAGGGTGAATAGGGTGCCTTTGGGATGCTACCTAAAACACGTAGACTGAACAGGGGACATGGGAACCAGGTGGTGAGTTTGTTTTTGTGTGTGTGTGTGTGTGTGTGTGTGTGTGTGTGTGTGTGTGTGTGTGTGTGTGTGTGTGTGTGTGTGTGTGTGTGTGTGTGTGTGTGTGTGTGTGTGTGTGTGTGTGTGTGTGTGTGTGTGTGTGTGTGTGTGTGTGTGTGTGTGTGTGTGTCCACGTGTATGTATACATTTTCTTTATGTGCGTGACTGTGGCGCAGTGTTTTAAGGCACTGCGTCTTGTGCAAGAGGCGTCACTACAGTCACAGGTTCAAATCCAGGCTGCATCACCTTCCAGCAGTGATTGGGGAGTCCCAGAGGGCGGCGCACAATTGGCCCAGCGTCGTCTGGGTTTGGGGTAGGCCGTCATTGTAAAAATAAGAATTGGTTCTGACTTGCCTAGTTAAATAAAGGTTAAATATAATTAATCCCCTATGGTTGATGTCCATGCCTCTGTGAAAATCTAATAAAAACATTCCCATTAACATCTGTCAATTTCAGCTAGAGATATGTTGTTTTTTTGCATTGGATGAGTCTCAATCCACCATACCGTACTTCCGCATCTGCGGTGAAAGGTGACAGAGCGAGAGCGGTGTTTGTCAGACCGGGAGACATCCTGAAAATCGGTCTTCTTAGCCCACAAAACTATTATGACCGCCTCTCTGGAAATATGAGACTCTCACGATGGTGTTCTCCGACTCAGGAGACTCGTCTGAAAGTCGATACAACCGATCTGACAACTTCTGTCTGTAGCATACAAACCGTTTGGGGGGATACACATCTCTGTGCAAAAGGTGAGAGTCTCACAAACATGTCGGTTGTTTTGTTCTTGGACGCCCACAGGTCTCACAAGACTGAAAGTCCCCAGTACCAGTTGAAAAAATGTATCTATATTGAACAAAAAATATAAACAAAACCTGTCAAATGTTGGTCCCATGTCTCATGAGCTAAAATAAAAGATCCCAGAAATGTTCCACATGCACAAAAAGCTTATTTCTCTAAAATGTTGTGCACAAATTTGTTTAAGTCCCTGTTAGCGAGCATTTCTCCTTTGCCAAGATAATCCATCCACCTGACAGGTGTGGCATATCAAGAAGCTGATTAAACGGTATGATCATTACACAGGTGCACCTTGTGCTGGGGACAATAAAAGTCCATTCTAAAATGTGCAGTTTTGTCACACAACACAATGCCACTAAAGTTTTGATGGACCGTGCAATTCAAATGCTGACTGCAGGAATGTCCACCAGAGAATTAAATATTCATTTCTCTACCAAAACTGGCCGAGGACCTCCACATCCGCCTTCTTCACCTGTGGGATTGTCTGAGACCAGCCACCCGGACAGCTGATGAAACTGAGGAGTATTTTCTGTGTGTAATAAAGCCCTTTTGTGGGGAAAATCTTGTTCTGATTGGCTCCCCCATGGGTGGGCCTATGCCCTCCCTGTCCCACCCATGGCTGCGCCCCTGCCCAGTTGTGTGAAATATATAGATTAGGGCCTAATTTATTTTAATTGGCTGATTTCCTTATGAACTGTAACTCAGTAAAATCATTGAAATTGTTGTACATTGCGTTTATATTTTTGTTCAGTATATATGGAGACTGTTCAAATCAAATCAAATCAAATGTTATTTGTCACATGCGCCGAATACAACAGGTGTAGACCTTACCTTGAAATGCTTAGTTACAAGCCCTTAGCCAACAATGCAGTTCAGGAAATAGAGTTAAGAAAACATTTGCTAAATAAACTAAAGTAAAAAATAACAAAGCATTAACGAGGCTATATACAGGGGGGTACCAATTTGTAAATCGCTCTGGATAAGAGCGTCTGCTAAATGACTTAAATGTAAATGTAAATGTACCGGTACCAAGTCAATGTACAGGTTAGTAATTTGTACATGTAGGTAGGGGTAAAGTGACTATGCATAGATAATAAACAGCAAGTAGCAGCAGTGTAAAAACAATGCCAAAAATATGGGGTTAAATACATGTATGGGACGATCTGTTGTTCCATGAGTTTGTATGGACTAATACCAGTAAGACCAAACATACCTTTTTATCAAATCATTTCTTTATACTGTACAAGTCAAAAGTTTGGACACACCTACTCATTCCAGGGTTTTTTCTTTATTTTTACTATTTTCTACATCTTAGAATAATAGTGAAGACATCAAATCTATGAAAAAACACATGGAATAGTAACCAAAAAAGTGTTAAAACAAATCAAAATATATATTTCAATTTGAGATTCTTCAAAGTAGCAACACTTTGTCTTGATGACAGCTTTGCACACGCTTGGCATACTCTCAACCAGCTTCATGAGGTAGTCACCTGGAATGCATTTCAATTAACAGTTGTGCCTTGTTAAAAGTTAATCTGTGGAATTTCTTTCCTTCTTAATTCGTTTGAGCCAATCTGTTGTGTTGTGACACGTTAGGGCTATCTTCTGTATACCACCCCTATTTGGTAACAGACCAAGTCCATATTATGGCAAGAACAGCTCAAATAAGCAAAGAGAAACAACAGTCCATCATTACTTTAAGACATGAAGGTCAGTCAATGTGGAACATTTCAAGAATGTTGAAAGTTTCTTCAAGTGCAGTCGTAAAACCATCAAGCGCTATGATGAAACTGGCTCTCCTGAGGACCGCCACAGGAAATGAAGACCCAGGGATACCTCTGCTGCAGAGGATAAGTTCATTAGAGTTAACTGCATCTCAGATTGCAGGCCAAATAAATGCTTCAGGGGTTGAGGGTAACTGAAGGATGGGACTAAAAACAAACAAAATATAACTATTGTAAAATACATTGTGTCCATAAATTGTAAATAGTATGTATAAACTGGAGGTAGAAGCCTCAGTGTTGTTGTCCATTAGTTTGCTCCAATTAGGGGAGGGGTGGTAGGGTTAGGGGAAAATAATAAAGGAAAATATATTTTAAAAAATTCAATCTCCCCCCAAAAAAGATATATATTCGGAAAGTATTCAGTTCCCTTCCCTTCTCCAAATGTTGCTACTTTATAGCCTTTTCTAAAATGGATTAAATGAATTGTTTTCCTCAATCTACGCACAATACCCCATAATGACAAATAGAAACCATTTAGAAATGTTTAAAAACAGAAATACCTTATTTACATAAGTATTCAGACCATTTGCTATGAGACTCGAAATTGAGCTCAGGTGCATCCTATTTTCATTGATCCTCCTTGAGATGTTTCTACAACTTGATTGGAGTCCACCTGTGGTAAATTAAATTGATTGGACATGATTTGGAAAGGCATACATCTATCTATATAAGGTCCCACAGTTAACAGTGCATGTCAGAGAAAAAACTAAGCCATGAGGTCGAAGGAATTGTCCGTAGAGCTCCGAGACAGATTTTGTCAAATCAAATCTAATTTTATTGGTCACATACACATAGTTAGCAGATGTCATTGCGAGTGTAGCGAAATGCTTGTGCTTCTAGTTCCGACAGCGCAGCAACAGCTAACAAGTAATCAAACAATTCAGAGTGCCCTCGTTGTTTGGTGATCAAGCCTACTACTGTTGTGTCGTCTGCAAACTTGATGATCGAGTTGGAGGCGTGCATATGTATCCGGGTGTGACATGGCTAGCTAATTAGTGGGGTGCACACTAATAGCATTTCAATTGGTGACATCACTTGCTCTGAGACCTTGAAGTAGCTGTTTCCGTGGCTTTTGTGGAGCGGTGGGTAATGATGCTTCATGGGAGGCAGTTGTTGATGTGTGCAGAGGGTCCCTGGTTCAAGCCCAGGTAGGCGTAAGGAGAGGGATGGAAGTAATGCTGTTAAACATGGCCACGCAGTCATGGGTGTACAGGAGGGGGCTGAACACACACCCTTGTGGGGCCCCAGTGTTGAGGATCAGCGTATTCAAAATGTTTTTTTTGCTACCTTCACCACCTGGAGGTTGCCAGTCAGGAAGTCCAGGACCCAGTTGCACAGGGCGGGATTGAGGCCCAGGGCCTCAAGCTTAAAACCTCTCTGGGCTCGGGGGCAGCATCCTGAATTTCCGCCTGACTGACGTGCCCAAAGTAAACTGCCTGTTACTCAGGCCCTGAAGCCAGTATAGGAATATGATTGGCAACATTGGATAGAAAACACTGAAGTTTCTAAAACTGTTAAAATAAAGTCTGTGGCTATAACAGAACTGATATGGCAAAAACCTGAAGAAAATATGACCAGAATTTTTTTTCAGCTCCCAGGCTCTTATTTTGTAAAGCTATCGAAAACCCCTATGTCCGTCACCCAAATTGCAATTCATATAGCTTCCACTAGATGTCAACAGTCTTTCAAGGTTTGAGGCTTGTATTTTGAAAAATTAAGAAGTATTTGGAGTTTTAGTGAGCTGACCACCTGGATCAAATCAGTCTTTCGGCGAGCAATGGAGAGGGTGCGCGCTTGCGAATTTGGCTTTCCTATTGAACATAGTACTTTCCGTCTGAAATATTATAGTTTATTTACATTTTAGACAACCTGAGGATAATATAGACACTTTGTTTGACTTGTTTGGACAAACTTTACCGGTAGTATTTTGGACTCATTTGTCTGCATGTTGAACGAGTGGATTTCTGAAATCAATGGCGCCAACTAAACAGACTTTTTGGGATATAAAAAAGGACTTTATCGAACAAAACGACTATTCATTGTGTAGCTGGGACCCTTGGGATTGCAAACAGAAGAAGATCTTCAAAGGTAAGTGATTTATTTTATCGCTATTTGTGATTTTGTGACGCCTGTGCTGGTTAAAAAAAATAAGTTGATGTGGGGCGCTGTCCTCATATAATCGAATGCTATGCTTTTGCCGTAAAGCCTTTTTTTAAAATCTGACAACGCAGTTTGATTACCAAGATTCCAAGCTTTTGAATGATGTAAGACACTTGTATTTCCATGAATGTTTAATATTAGGATTTTTATTTTGAATTTGATGCTCTGCAATTTCCCCCGGATGTTATCGGAATTATCCCGCTAGTGGGACACCTAGGCCTAAGAATTAAGATGAGGTTGGAGGGGACTATGGTGTTGAACGCTGAGCTGTAGTCAATGAACAGCATTCTTACATAGGTATTCCTTTTGTCCAGGTGGGATAGGGCAGTGTGCAGTGTGATGGTGATTGCATCATCTGTGGGCCTACTGGGGTGGTATGCAAATTGCAGTGGGTCTAGGGTGACAGGTAAGGTGAAGGTGATATGATCCGTGACTAGTCTCTCAAAGCACTTCATGATGACAGAAGTGAGTGCTACGGGGCGATAGTCATTCAGTTCAGTTACCTTTGCCTTCTTGGGTACAGGAACAATGGTGGCCATCTTGAAGCATGGGGACAGCAGGGAGTTGTCCGTAAACACACCAGCCAGCTGGTCTGCGCATGCTCTGAGGACGTGGCTAGGGATGCCGTCTGGGCTGCCGGTGTGAGGGTTAACACTGTTTAAATGTCTTACTCACTTCAGCCACAGAGAAGGAGAAGGAGAGCCCACAGTATTTGGTAGCGGGCCGCGTCGGTGGCACTGTGTTATCTTCAAAGACTCCACTTTATCTCTATACCGACATTTCGCTTGTTTGATTGCCTTGCAGAGGGAATAACTACACTGTTTGTATTTGGCCATGGTTAACATGGTTAAATGCAGGGGTTCGAGCTCTCAGTTTTTGAGCGAATGCTGCCATCCAGCCACCGTTTCTGGTTAGGGTAGGTTTTAGTAGTCACAGTGGGTACAACATCTCCAATGCACTTCCTTATAAACTCACTCACTGAATCAGCGTATATATCTATATTATTCTCTGAGGCTACCCAGAACATGTCCCAGTCTGCGTGATCAAAACTTGATCAATCTTGAAGCGTGGATTCTGATTGGTCAGACCGGCGCTGAATGTTCCTTGTCACGGGTACATCCTGTTTGTACTACAATCAATATGCTGATAGAATTTAGGTGGCCTTGTTCTCAAATGTGCTTTGTTAAAATCCCCGGCTTCAATAAATGCAGCCTCCGGAAATATGGTTTCCAGTTTGCATAGAGTCCAGTGAAGTTCCTTGAGGGCCATCGTGTAATCGGCTTAAGGGAGGATATACACTGCTGTAGACAATAACCCGACAAGAATTCTCATGGGAGATAATACCGACTGCATTTGATTGTGAGGAATGCTAGGTCAGGGGAACAGAAGGACTTGAGTTCCTGTATATTGTTACAATTACACCATGAGTCTTTAATCATGAAACATACAGGATCGCCCTCTGGCTGTACCGACTCCAACTGCATGTCCCCAGAGAGCCGTTTCCGTGAAATTGAGAATGTTACAATCCCGGATGTCTTTTTAGAAAGCAACCCTTGCCGTAATTTCATCGACCTTGTTATCTAGAGACGGGACATTAGCAAGGAAAATCCTCAGAACCGGTGGGTGGTATGCACACCTCCAAAGTCTAACCAGAAGGCCGCTCCGTCTACCTCCACTGTGGCGAAGTTGTTTTGGGTCAGCCTCTGGATTCAGTTCGCATGGCCTGGGTGGTTTGAACAAAGGATCCACTTCGGGAAGGTCGTAGTGCTGGTTGTGCTGGTAAGTTGATGTCTCTCTGATATCCAATAGTTCTTCCCTGGTTGTATGTAATAACACTTAAGGTTTTCTGGGCTAACAATGTAAGAAATAATACTTTAAAAAACTAAATACAGCATAGTTTCCTATGGACTAGAAGCGAGGCGACCCTCTCTGTCGGTGCCAATCTGGGGAAAAAATGTCTGCATCATTGAAGGCCCTCCAAGAACACAGTGGCCTCCATCATTCTTAACTTCTTGAGGCTACCTGGGACGTTAGCGTTTCCCCCGTGGCGCACCCTATCAACAGCAGGTGCATTTCAAGAGCGGCAAATTTGAAACCAAATAAATGTACAAATTCAAATTTCTCAAACATACAACTAACTTACAGCCTTTGAAAGATAAACATCTTCTTAATCTAACCACGTTTACCGATTTCAAGAAGGTTTTACGGGGAAAGCATAAAGTTAGGTTATGTTAGGAGAGTACATTGACAATAGCGGTGTGCAATGCATTGTCGATTCAAAGACAGGCTTCACCAAAACCATACAATCAGCTAAAATTATGCACTAACCTTTTACAATCTCCATCAGATGACACTCCTAGGACATTATGTTAGACAATGCATGCATTTTTAGTTCTATCAAGTTCATATTTATATCTAAAAACAGTGTTTTACTATGGCGTTGATGTTCAGGAAATCGTTTCCCTCCAATACCGGCAGTCAAGTCATGACAACAAAATAATTAATTAATATTAGAAAACATTGCTAAAATATTATATTGTCATTCAAAGAATTATAGATTTACATCTCTTGAACGCAATGGACTTGTCAGATTTAAAATTAACATTACTGGGAAATCACACTTTGCAATAATCTGAGCACTGCGCCAGAAAAATACGCATCGCGATACAGACTAACCGCCATGTTGGAGGAATCTAAAATCGAAAATACTATATAAATAATCCATTACCTTTGATTCTCTTCATCAGATGTCACTTCCAAAGAGTCCCAGGTCCATAACGAATGTAGTTTTGTTCAAAAAAGCTCATCATTTATGTCGAAAAACCTCCGTGTTGTAGCGCATGATCTAAGCCAGCCGGACTTCACTTCACTTCAAGAACGGAAAAAATATATTTCCGTTCGTTCAAACATGTCAAACGTTGTATCGCATAAATCATTAGGGCCTTTTTTAACCAGAACATGAATAAAATTCAAGGCGGACCATTGGGTTTTCTTTTAAAACGTTTCGGAATGAGAGTACCCACCATCAAATCGCGCGCCAGGGTGAATAATGGACCATCACGTTCCATGGCTCTTATTCGGTCAGATCTCACTGTAGAACACTCAAAACACTTTGTAAAGGCTGGGGACATCTTGTGGAAGCAATAGGAAGTGCCAGAATATACCTCACCCCCTTTGTTTTTCAATGGCATAGGCTCAAAGTCAATTCAACACATCAGGTATCCACTTCCTGTCAGAATCTGTCTCAGGGTTTTGCCTGCCAAATGAGTTCTGTTATACTCACAGACACCATTCAAACAGTTTTTGAAACTTTAGGGTGTTTTCTATCCATATATAATAAGTATATGCATATTGTAGTTACTGGGTAGGTGTAGGAGGCAGTTAAAAATGGGCACATCTTTTTTCAAAAAATTCTTAATACTGCCCCCTATACCCTAACAGGTTAAATGGAAGACGTTTGGAACCACCTAGACTCTTCCTAGAGCTGGCAGCCCGGCCAAACTGAGCAATCGGAGGAGAAGGGCCTTTGTCAGGGAGGTGACTAAGAACCCAATGGTCATTCTGACAGAGCTCCAGAGTTCCTCTGTGGAGATGGGAGAACCTTCCAGAAGGACAACCATCTCTGCAGCACACAACCAATCAGGCCTTTATGGTAGCGTGGCAAGATGGAAGCCACTCCTCTGTAAAAGGCACATGAAACAAGATTCTCTAGTCTGATAAAACCAAGAATGAACTCTTTGGTCTGAATGCCAAGCATCACATCTGGAGGAAACCTTGCACCATCCCTACGCTGAAGCATGGTGGTGGCAGCATCATGCTGTGGGGATGTTTTTCAGTGGCAGGGACTGTGAGACTGGTCAGGATCAAGGAAAAGATGAATGAAGCAATGTACAGAGAAATCCTTAATGAAAACCTGCTCTAGAGTGCTCAGGACCTCAGACTGGGGCGAAGGTTCACCTTCCAACAGGTCAACAACCCTAATCACACAGCCAAGACATCGCAGGAGAGGCTTCGGGACAAGTCTCTGAAAGTCCTTGAGTGTCCCATTCAGAACCTTGACTTGAACATCTCTGGAGAGACCTAAAAATAGCTGTGCAGGGACGTTCCCCATCCAACCTGACAGAGCTTGAAAGGATCTGCAGAGAAGAATGGTAGAAACTCCCCAAATACAGGTGTGCCAAGCTTGTAGCGTCATCCCTAAGAAGACTCAAGGCTGTAATCGCTGCCAAAGGTTCTTCAACAAAGGACTGACTAAAGGGTCTGAATACTTATGTAAATATTATAAATACGTTTTTTATTTGTTATAAATTTGCAAAAAAAATCCCAAAACCTGTTTTGGATTTGTCATTCTGGGATCTTGTGTGTAGATTGATGAGGAAAAAAATACAATTTAATCAATTTTAGAATAAGGGTGTAACTTACAAAATGTGAAAAAAGTCAAGGGATCTGAATACTTTCCAAATGCACTGCATATATTTACAAAAAAACGATATGGGGGATTGAAAAAGATGCAAACAATTACATTGATGGAAGCTACAATCTATCTGCAATATTAAGGCTGATCTACCCCATAAAAAAATATTTAAATAAATATGTGAAATTGTGAAAGTATTTGAACAGCTCTTGAATGTCTGAAATTACATAAACCGACACTTGAGGGAGCTCTTGTCAGCCGCTGAGAGAGACCAACAAGGCTGTACCATGCAGGTAGCTCCTTCTATGGTAGAAAGGGAAAGGGGGATAGCGAGTCATTTGTACAACTGAATGCATTGAACTGAAATGTGTCTTCTGCATTTAACCCAACCCCTCTGAATCAGAGAGGTGTGGAGGGCTGCCTTTATCGACATCCACGTCTTTGGCTCTTTTGGGGAACAGTGGGTTAACTGCCTTTCTCAGGGGCAGAATGACAGATTTTTAACTTGTCAACTGGGGGGTTCGATCCAGCAACCCTTCGGTTACGCTCTAATAGAAGGGTTACATCACTGCTATCTGAGTCAAAAGAGGTGAGTCAAAGAGGTTCTGATGCCTCTCTCAGGAACAGTAGTATTTAGTATGTAGACCTCTCTCTCTATGTCTCTCTGAGGTAAAATTTGTAATGATGCAGCTCTCAGGGCCAGTATTGTTTAGTATGGAGACCGTCTGACCAGGGTTATTGACTGACCCATCAGGTGATATCAGGATTGATACATTGAGGACCTGATCGATGCTGGAGCCCTCCCCCTCACACACACAAACGTGCGCGCACACACACACACACACACACACACACACACACACACACACACACACACACACACACACACACACACACACACACACACACACACACACACACAAACGCACACACACACACACACACACACACACACACACACACACACACACACACACACAAACGCACACACACACACACACACACACACACACACACACACACACACACACACACACTCATTAATCCCATCGCTCCAGGTAGAAATACCCCCGTAAGCACATATCAAGGATCAGCTGATCCTCACCTAACCTTAAGCGTGTGTTTATGTGTGTGTGTTTAAGTGTGTGTGTGTGTGTCTGTCTGTGCATGTGTGTTTGTGTGTGTGTGGATGCAGAAAGAGCTTCTGAGTTTAATTTGAGTTTGTCCTCTGAGAAAAGGATTATTGTCCGACCAATTGATAGATTTCTGGACGATTAGAGTCAAACGGCCACATGGATATAAAAATGTATCGACAATCTTTCCAATGAATCTTCAAGTGTTCTTCGGACATTCCAAATGTAACACCTAATGTGATGACCCGTTAATATCATGGAACGTCGTATAGAATTCTAGAATCGACTTATTCTGATGCAATGTTTAGAACCTACAGGGCTGCTTGGCTTCTTGATTTTTCCCTGGACTTGACCTTTTTCTGTTATTGTATCTGATTTAATCACAGATATTCTAGTGGGGGTAGCACTGTCTGACAGCTGATTGTCTCATCAGAAGACATGAGTGCGTAGCTTGATAAGGACAATAGCCCAATCCTGACACACAATGGGAGATATAAACAAGGCTTTGACAGCCTTGCTCATCATCGATGCTGGCTGATTCTATGTGTTATTAGCTCGCACAAAGCCACAGGACCTGCCCTAGAACAGGACAATAATACAACACAATACAACTGTATTAATCCCATTCTGATTACTGGGAGAGAAAAACACAATCACAAATACACAAGTAAATGAATCAGATTTAGAGAGAGGTGGAGAGGAGAGAGAAGTGGAAAGGAGAGGAGAGGAGAGAGAAGTGGAAAGGAGCGAGAGGTGGAGAGAAGCGAGAGGTGGAGAAGAGAGGAATGAGTGGTGGAGAAGAGGATGGAGAGGAGAGGAGAGAGGAGCAAGAGATGGAGAAGAGAGGAGCGAGAGGTGGAGAAAAGGGTGGAGAGGAGAGGAGAGAGGAGTGAGAGGTGGAGAGGAGAGGAGAGAGAAGTGGAGAGGAGAAGAGGGTGGAGAGGAGAGGGGAAGAGGATCGAAAGGTGGAGAGGAGTGAGAGGTGGAGAGGAGCGAGAGGTGGAGAAGATAGGAGAGAGGTGGAGAGGAGAAGAGAGGGGCAAGAGTTGGAGAAGAGAAAAGAGGAGCGAGAGGAGCGAGAGAAAAGGAAGAGCGAGAGGTGGAGAAGAGAGGAGCGAGAGGTGGAGAGGAGAGAGAGGAGAGAGAGGTGGAGAGGAGAGAGAGGAGAGAGAGGTGGAGAGGAGAGAGAGGAGAGAGAGGTGGAGAGGAGAGAAAGGTAGAAAGAGGTGGAGAGGAGAGGAGAGAGGAGAGAAGTGGAGAGGAGAAGAGAAGCGAGAGAGGTTGAGAGGTGGAGTGGAGAGAGAGGAGAGAAAGGTGGAGAGGAGAGAGAGGAGAGAGAGGTGGAGAGGAGAGAGAGGAGAGAGAGGTGGAGAGGAGAGAAAGGTAGAAAGAGGTGGAGAGGAGAGGAGAGAGAGTTTGAGAGGCGAGAGAGCTGGAGAGGCGAGAGAGGTGGAGAGAAGAGAGAGGTGGAGTGGAGAGGAGAGGAGAGAGAGATGGAGAGGAGAGAGAGGTGGAGAGGTGAGAGAGGTGGAAAGGAGAGAGAGGTAGAAAGAGGTGGAGAGGAGAGAGAGGTGGAGAGAAGCGAGAGGTGGAGAAGAGAGGAATGAGTGGTGGAGAAGAGGATGGAGAGGAGAGGAGAGAGGAGCAAGAGATGGAGAAGAGAGGAGCGAGAGGTGGAGAAAAGGGTGGAGAGGAGAGGAGAGAGGAGTGAGAGGTGGAGAGGAGAGGAGAGAGAAGTGGAGAGGAGAAGAGGGTGGAGAGGAGAGGGGAAGAGGATCGAAAGGTGGAGAGGAGTGAGAGGTGGAGAGGAGCGAGAGGTGGAGAAGATAGGAGAGAGGTGGAGAGGAGAAGAGAGGGGCAAGAGTTGGAGAAGAGAAAAGAGGAGCGAGAGGAGCGAGAGAAAAGGAAGAGCGAGAGGTGGAGAAGAGAGGAGCGAGAGGTGGAGAGGAGAGAGAGGAGAGAGAGGTGGAGAGGAGAGAGAGGAGAGAGAGGTGGAGAGGAGAGAGAGGAGAGAGAGGTGGAGAGGAGAGAAAGGTAGAAAGAGGTGGAGAGGAGAGGAGAGAGGAGAGAAGTGGAGAGGAGAAGAGAAGCGAGAGAGGTTGAGAGGTGGAGTGGAGAGAGAGGAGAGAAAGGTGGAGAGGAGAGAGAGGAGAGAGAGGTGGAGAGGAGAGAGAGGAGAGAGAGGTGGAGAGGAGAGAAAGGTAGAAAGAGGTGGAGAGGAGAGGAGAGAGAGTTTGAGAGGCGAGAGAGCTGGAGAGGCGAGAGAGGTGGAGAGAAGAGAGAGGTGGAGTGGAGAGGAGAGGAGAGAGAGATGGAGAGGAGAGAGAGGTGGAGAGGTGAGAGAGGTGGAAAGGAGAGAGAGGTAGAAAGAGGTGGAGAGGAGAGAGAGGTGGAGAGGAGAGAGAGGTGGAGAGGAGAGAGAGGTTGGAGAGGAGAGAGAGATAGAGAGGTGGAGAGGAGAGAGAGGTAGAGAGGTGGAGAGGAGGAGAGGAGAGAGGTGGAGAGGAGAGAAAGGTAGAAAGAGGTGGAGAGGAGAGAGAGGTGGAGAGGTGAGAGAGCTGGAGAGGCGAGAGAGGTGGAGAGAAGAGAGAGGTGGAGTGGAGAGGAGAGGAGAGAGAGGTGGAGAGGGGAGAGAGGTGGTGAGGAGAGAGAGGTGGAGAGGAGAGAAAGGTAGAAAAAGGTGGAGAGGAGAGAGAGGTGGAGAGGCGAGAGAGGTGGAGAGAAGAGAGAGGTGGAGTGGAGAGGAGAGAGAGGTGGAGAGGAGAGAGAGGTGGAGAGGAGAGAGAGGTAGAAAGAGATGGAGAGGAGAGAGAGGTGGAGAGGAGAGAGAGGTTGGAAAGGAGAGAGAGGTTGGAGAGGAAAGAGAGGTTGGAGAGGAAAGAGAGGTTGGAGAGGAGAGAGAGGTGGAGAGGAGGGAGAGGTGGAGCTTAGAAGAGCAAAGTGAGAGGTGGAGAGGAGCAAGAGGTGGAGAAGAGAGGAGAGAGAGGTGGAGAGGAGAAGAGGGGAGCGAGAGGTGGAGAGGAGAAGAGAGGAGCGAGAGTTGGAGAGGAGAAAAGAGGAGCGAGAGGTGGAGAAGAGAGGAGAGAGAAGAGGAGAGAGAAGTGTAGAGGAGAAGAGAAGAGAGAGGTGGAGAGGAGAGAGAGGTGGAGAGGAGAGAAAGGTAAAAAGAGATGGAGAGGAGAGAGAGGTGGAGAGGCGAGAGAGCTGGAGAGGCAAGAGAGGTGGAGAGAAGAGAGAGGTGGAGTGGAGAGGAGAGGAGAGAGAGTTGGCAAGGAGTGAGCGGTAGAAAGAGGTGGAGAGAAGAGAGAGGTGGAGAGGAGAGAGAGATGGAGAGGAGAGAGAGGTGGAGATGAGAAAGGTGGAGAGGAGAGAGAGGTGGAGAAGAGAGAGGTGGAGAGGAGAGAGGTGGAGAAGAGAGAGGTGGAGAGAAGCGGTTAGCCAGGATGCAAATAAGCCGGCCTTGGCCTCTTAGGGTGGTGGTGGGGTCTTCGGTCTTTACTGCCCTTGGTGTGAGGAGAGAGATGGAGGGATTGAAGAAGAAATGGTGACTAAACCCAGCGTCTCTTATTTTGCTTGCTTTAATGAGACTGAGTGGAAAGAACGAATTGGGGAGAAAAGGAGGGGAAGTGGTCTGGTGTTGGATACCAAAATGTCAGGTAGGAGTCCACATCTGATGAGTGGAAATGTCAGGTAGGAGTCCACATCTGATGAGTGGAAATGTCAGGTAGGAGCCCACATCTGATGAGTGGAAATGTCAGGTAGGAGTCCACATCTGATGAGTGGAAATGTCAGGTAGGAGTCCACATCTGATGAGTGGAAATGTCAGGTAGGAGTCCACATCTGATGAGTGGAAATGTCAGGTAGGAGCCCACATCTGATGAGTGGAAATGTCAGGTAGGAGTCCACATCTGATGAGTGGAATTGTCAGGTAGGAGCCCACATCTGATGAGTGGAAATGTCAGGTAGGAGTCCACATCTGATGAGTGGAAATGTCAGGTAGGAGTCCACATCTGATGAGTGGAAATGTCAGGTAGGAGTCCACATCTGATGAGTGGAAATGTCAGGTAGGAGCCCACATCTGATGAGTGGAAATGTCAGGTAGGAGCCCACATCTGATGAGTGGAAATGTCAGGTAGGAGCCCACATCTGATGAGTGGAAATGTCAGGTAGGAGCCCACATCTGATGAGTGGAAATGTCAGGTAGGAGCCCACATCTGATGAGTGGAAATGTCAGGTAGGAGCCCACATCTGATGAGTGGAAATGTCAGGTAGGAGCCCACATCTGATGAGTGGAAATGTCAGGTAGGAGCCCACATCTGATGAGTGGAAATGTCAGGTAGGAGCCCACATCTGATGAGTGGAAATGTCAGGTAGGAGTCCACATCTGATGAGTGGAAATGTCAGGTAGGAGCCCACATCTGATGAGTGGAAATGTCAGGTAGGAGCCCACATCTGATGAGTGGAAATGTCAGGTAGGAGCCCACATCTGATGAGTGGAAATGTCAGGTAGGAGCCCACATCTGATGAGTGGAAATGTCAGGTAGGAGTCCACATCTGATGAGTGGAAATGTCAGGTAGGAGCCCACATCTGATGAGTGGAAATGTCAGGTAGGAGCCCACATCTGATGAGTGGAAATGTCAGGTAGGAGCCCACATCTGATGAGTGGAAATGTCAGGTAGGAGCCCACATCTGATGAGTGGAAATGTCAGGTAGGAGTCCACATCTGATGAGTGGAAATGTCAGGTAGGAGTCCACATCTGGTGAGTGGAAATGTCAGGTAGCAGCCCACATCTGATGAGTGGAAATGTTAGGTAGGAGCCCACATCTGATGAGTGGAAATGTCAGGTAGGAGTCCACATCTGATGAGTGGAAATGTCAGGTAGGAGTCCACATCTGATGAGTGGAAATGTCAGGTAGGAGCCCACATCTGATGAGTGGAAATGTCAGGTAGGAGCCCACATCTGATGAGTGGAAATGTCAGGTAGGAGTCCACATCTGATGAGTGGAAATGTCAGGTAGGAGCCCACATCTGATGAGTGGAAATGTCAGGTAGGAGCCCACATCTGATGAGTGGAAATGTCAGGTAGGAGTCCACATCTGATGAGTGGAAATGTCAGGTAGGAGCCCACATCTGATGAGTGGAAATGTCAGGTAGGAGCCCACATCTGATGAGTGGAAATGTCAGGTAGGAGTCCACATCTGATGAGTGGAAATGTCAGGTAGGAGCCCACATCTGATGAGTGGAAATGTCAGGTAGGAGCCCACATCTGATGAGTGGGCATGCCAGACCCACGCTGTCTCAAGGGGGAGGGGAGAAAGGAGGGGCAAATGAAAAGTAGTTAGTGGGGGTCTAAGAAAGGAGAGGAGGAGGAGGAGGGAGGAAGACTATTGAGAGGTGTCTGTAAGTAACCCTAGGCAAGAACAGTGGGAGTGGATGGAAGGATGAGATTGTGTGTGTGTGTGTGTGTGTGTGTGTGTGTGTGTGTGTGTGTGTGTGTGTGTGTGTGTGTGTGTGTGTGTGTGTGTGTGTGTGTGTGTGTGTGTGTGTGTGTGGCCTCTTCGGTAGGAGGTGGGACCTGCAATTACATTCACATGAAAGGTCGGCATTAACCATAGAGAGAAACTGATTAACAGACGGAAATTACCCTTTACGCGCATACACACACACACACACACACACACACACACACACACACACACACACACACACACACACACACACACAGGAGCACACCTCTGAGACTGCAGAAGAGTAGCAGGGGATATAGTTTCACTTTCCCCTCAGTTTGCTCTCATTGGCGTTAGTCCTTCATTGCAGTACCGGTACATTCTAACAGGGGACAAGTTGTCGGTGTTCATCAGGCAGGGAGAGAGTTTCTTCCTGTCCGTAAAGTCACTATGTCTTCAGCTGCAAGGCTGATGGGTGATGACAGTTCATTTGTGTGTGGATGTGGATGACTGCCATACTACCCATGCATGTCTTCTCAGCCTCTCAGCCTCATAGAGGGAACTATACTGAAAGTTATGAAATTTCACCGGGGAGAGATGAGGAGGGATGAGGAGGGATGCGAGAGATGAGGGGGGATGAGGAGAGATAAGGAGAGATGAGGGGGATAAGGAGAGATGAGGGGGGATGAGGAGAGATAAGGAGAGATGAGGGGGATAAGGAGAGATGAGGGGGGATGAGGAGAGATAAGGAGAGATGAGGGGGATAAGGAGAGATGAGGAGAGATGAGGGGGATAAGGAGAGATGAGGAGAGATGAGTAAAGATGAGGAGGGATGAGGAGAGATGAGGGGGGATGAGGAGGGATGAGGAGGGATGAGAAGAGATGAGGAGGGTTGAGGAGTTATGAGGAGAGATGAGGGGGGATGAGGAGGGATGAGTATAGATGGGGAGAGATGAGGAGAGATGAGGGGGGATGAGGAGGGATGAGTAAAGATGGGGAGAGATGAGTAAAGATGAGAAGGGTTGAGGAGTTATGAGGAGAGATAATGAGAGATGAGGAGGGATGAGTAAAGATGAGGAGAGATGTGGAGGGATGAGGAGGGATAATGAGAGATGAGGAGGGATGAGTAAAGATGAGGAGAGATGTGGAGGGATGAGGAGGGATGAGTAAAGATGATGGGAGAGGAGGGATGAGGAGAGATGAGGAGGGATGAGTAGGGAAGAGGAGAGATGAGGGGGGATTAGTAAAGATGAGGATAGAGGAGTAAAGATGATGAGGGATGAGTAAAGATGAGGATAGATGTGGAGGGATGAGTAAAGATGAAGAGAAATGAGGATTGATGAGGAGGGATAATTAGGAATGAGTAGGGATGTGGAGAGATGAGGAGAGATGAGGGATGGTAACACAGCAACATATTCTGAGAGAGATGAGGAGAAATTAGGAGAAATAAGGCAGGGATGAGGAGGGAAGAGGAGATATGAGGAGGGATGAGGAGGGATGAGGAGGGAAGAGGAGAGATGAGGGGGATGAGGAGGGATGAGGAAAGATGAGAAGAGATGAGTAAAGATGGAGGGTTGAGGAGTTATGAGGAGAGATAATGAGAGATGAGGAGGGATGAGGAGGGATGAGGAGAGATGAGGAGGGATGAGGAGGGATGTGGAGAGATGAGGAGGGATGAGTAAAAATGAGGAGGGATGAGGAGAGATGAGGAGAGATGAGGAGAGATGAGGAGTGATGAGGAGAGATGAGGAGTGATGAGGAGTGATGAGGAGGGAAGAGGAGAGATGAGGAGAGATGAGGAGTGATGAGGAGAGATGAGGAGAGATGAGGAGACATGAGGAGGGATGAGGAGGGATGAGGAGGGATGAGGGGGAATGAGGAGGGATGAGGAGGGAAGAGGAGAGATGAGTAAAGATGAGGAGAGATGAGGAGAGATGAGGAGGGATGAGGAGAGATGAGGAGAGATGAGGAGGGATGAGGGATGAGGAGGGATGAGGAGGGATGAGTAAAGATGAGGGGGGATGAGGAGGGATGAAGAGGGATGAGGAGGGGATGAGGAGGGGTGAGGAGAGATGATAAGGGATAATGAGAGATGAAGAGAGATGAGGAGGGATGAGTAAAGATGAAGAGGGACGAGGGATGGATACACAGCAAAATATTCTGAGAGAGATGAGGAGAGAGAGAGAGAGAGAGAGAGAGAGAGAGAGAGATGAGGAGAGATAGAGAGAGATAGAGATATCTTGTGTTCTTATCCATGACTCTGGCCACCATCAATCATATATAAGCTTGTCAGTTTGAGGTGCAGAGGGTAGAAGCCACACATCCAAACGTCCTTTCTCTCTCTCTCTCTCTCTCTCTCTCTCTCTCTCTTCTATCGTCTCTCTCTCTCTCTTTCTCCTTGTCTCGATCTCTCCTCTCTCTCTCTTTCTCCTTGTCTCTATCTCTCTCCTCTCTCTCTCTCTTTCTCCTTGTCTCTATCTCTCCTCTCTCTCTCTTTCTCCTTGTCTCGATCTCTCCTCTCTCTCTCTTTCTCCTTGTCTCTATCTCTCCTCTCTCTCTCTCTCTTTCTCCTTGTCTCTATCTCTCCTCTCTCTCTCTTTCTCCTTGTCTCTAGCTCTCCTCTCTCTTTCTCCTTGTCTCTATCTCTCCTCTCTCTCTCTCTTTCTCCTTGTCTCTATCTCTCCTCTCTCTCTCTCTTGTCTCTCTCTCTCTCTCGTTCGAAACGTTCTCTCTCACGACACTCTACAACAGCAAACCCATAAATCAACCCACACATTCTCCTCAAGGACAAAAGGGATGAAATAAAAGCCTTCACTGTTCTTTTCTCTTCCCCTCCCTTTCATTCCTTCCCTCCATCTCTCACTCTGCTTATGTAAGAAACGTAAAATGTGTTTAATTGTTCCTCCTGATTTACAAGAGAGCAAAACAAATGTCACATATATCATTTTCATCTCTCCTTCTCTGGATACGACAGTGGCTGGCGGCGTGACGGCAGTATAGATGAGTAATTGTGCGGTGGTTTTGTACTGTGGTGACAGGAAATAGACGAACACACACACGCAGTGACAGGAGGGAGAAGAAGCATTGGTTTTGTTTTTGATTGACTATTTACTATTTGCTACTGTCAAGGGGATGTATAGAGGAAGATATTGTGGATACGGCATCCCTCCATTGCTTCTGTTGTCTGATGAATTAAAGTCCCGGTAACAGAACTACCTAAAGACTTCATCATATATAGGGTTTGGTTTGTTCCAAAAGACTTTGCTGCAGCCCTTCACTGGAAAAACAAAGAAGGGCAGGAGGCAGCAGGTAGCCTAGTGGTTAGAGCGTTGGACTAGTAACTGAAAGGTTGCTAGATCAAATCCCAGAGCTGACAAGGTAAAAATCTGTTCTTCTGCCCCTGAACAAGGCAGTTAACCCGCTGTCATTGTAAATAAGAATTTGATCTTAACTGACTTGCCTAGTTAAATATTACAGTTTTCTGTTCCACTTGAGCCTCTGTAGTTACAACATAGCCATAACTCTTCCTCAAAATAGTCTGAATTAATAGAAGATAAATCTGTTATTCATTTTCACGTTTTTTTTTTGCAGAGGAGATCTTAGTTGTGCAATGTGTGGGACGCTCAGTGTTTCAGAAGTGAAAAAAATTTGCATGAAAACTAGTCGTCTCTCGTCGAATGAAAACAAACACATAATTGGATAATCCTGTCCATAGTTCCCACCCCTTACTAGGAGTGGACCAATCACAACAATAAATCATTGAAGTCAGTGGAAGCAGTGTCTTTCCCTTCCCTAAGGATCCAAGACAGGGGTAGTTCTCTATTCAGCTCAGCACACAGCGGGAGAGAAGTTTAGACATGGGTAGTAGAAGTAGTGGCAGTTCCTTCATCAGCTCAGCACACAGCGGGAGAGAAGTAAACACTGTACATACCGTATACCTAAAGACATACAGTACACACATCTCCACACTGCACAGCCGGGAGCCAAGGTCTGTGATGTCTCAAACAAGTCTGAGCAACTCTGTCTGTCTGTCTGTCTGTCTGTCTGTCTGTCTGTCTGTCTCTCTCTCTTTCTCTGTCTCTCTCTGTGTGTGTGTGTATGTATCCAGCTTTCCTGTTGATATAATTGGAGTTGAGTGACGAGAGAAGAGAGGCGGCTAAGCTCAGCTCTGAGCTCAGAGCTATATTTAAACTGTCGAGTTCAACCTGACACATGTAGTGTGGCCCCCCCAAAAGTGACTCTTAGCAACTGTATGCATTATGCAAGGGTTCCTCTGTGTTGTCTTAGGAATGCAGCATTCTCTGCATTATCTCAACAACCCCATCTTGTCACACTTCTGGGTAGCAGAGGTTATGTTGTCTTTACAGGTCTGTAGGTCTGATATCTGATTGGAGGTTAACTCTACAGTAAAGTTATTGGTCAATAACTCTAATCAGGCCCTACACCCAAACAAGGGCACTGCGTTCATCCACCTCTGGCCTGCTGGCCCCCCTACCTCTGCGGAAGCACAGTTCCCGCTCAGCCCAGTCAAAACTGTTCGCTGCTCTGGCACCCCAATGGTGGAACAAGCTCCCTCATGACGCCAGGACAGCGGAGTCAATCACCACCTTCCGTAGACACCTGAAACCCCACCTCTTTAAGGAATACCTGGGATAGGATATAGTAATCCTTCTAACCCCCCCCCCAAAAAAAGATATAGATGTACTATTGTAAAGTGGTTGTTCCACTGGATATCATAAGGTGAATGCACCAATTTGTAAGTCGCTCTGGATAAGAGCGTCTGCTAAATGACGTAAATGTAAATGTAAATCCAAACAAGTCAGATGTTATAAAGGGTCTTAGATTCTTTGTCCCTCTGGTGAGATTCTCTCCCTCTCTCCCTCTCTCTCTCTGTCACGGTTGTCGTCGGTTAAGGAGGACCAAAACGCAGCAGGTATGTGCAGGCTCATCTTGACTTTTATTAACTACAAAATGAACGTACAAAAATAACAAAAACACGAACGATCAACAAAAACAGTCTGGTAAGGCACAAGGCTAACACAGAACAATCACCCACAAATAACAAACACACCCTAATATATGGGACTCTCAATCAAAGGCAGATAGACAACACCTGCCTTCAACTGAGAGTCCCAACCCCAATTAACCAAACATAGAAACGACACACTAGACTCAACATAGAATTCATGAAACTCACCCAGTGCCCAAAACCCCGGAATACTAAATCAAATGCCCTCCTAACTCATACAACACCCAAAACCACATAAAACAAATACCCTCTGCCACGTCCTGACCAAACTACAATACTAACTCCGGCAGTTCAGCGCAGTCTGGCCACTCCGGCAGTTCAGCGCAGTCTGGCCACTCCGGCAGTTCAGCGCAGTCTGACCACTCCGGCAGTTCAGCGCAGTCTGGCCACTCCGGCGACTGTTGACTGGCGGGCAGCTCCGACGACTGTTGACTGGCGGGCAGCTCCGACGACTGTTGACTGGCGGGCAGCTCCGACGACTGTTGACTGGCGGGGCTGGGTTTACGCACTTGAAGGCTAGTGCGGGGAGCGGGAACAGGACGAGTCGGACTGGGTTGACGCACTTCCGGGTCCGCACGAGAGACAGGAGCTGGAAACCAGGGCTATGGAGGCGCACAGCCGGTCTAGATCTTACCTCCTGCACAACCCACCTTGGCTGGATGGAACTAGTAGCCCTGTACGAGCGGGGTGCTCGTACAGGGCAGACTGGGCTGTGCAGGGGCCTGATGGTAGCCGTGTGTAGAGCGGGAGTTGGGTAGCCTGGTCCTCGGAGGCGTACCGGCGTCCTGATTCGCTGCGCAGGCATCCTCCTACCAGGCTGGATGCCCGCTCTAGCACGGCACCTGCGAGGGGCTGGAATAACTCGCACCGGACTGTGCGTGCGTATGGGTGAGATAGTGCGCTTCTCAGCGAAACATAGCGCTCTCCACCCCATACGCTCCTCCATATAACCACGGGTAGCTGGCTTCTGGCTCTTCCTATGCCTAGCCAAACTAACCGTGTGCCCCCCCCAAAAGATTTCTTGGGGGTGCCTCTCGTGCTTCTCCCTCAGCGCGTCCATGGCCTCGTACCTCCCCCTCTCTGCCTTGGCTGCCTCAATTTCCCACTGCGGGCGGCGATAATCCCCAGCCTGGTACCAAGGTCCGGCCCCGTCTAGAACTTCCTCCCAGGTCCACTTCTCCCGCCAGTCCAACTCGAAGTCCCTCTGCTCCTTCCTCTGCTGCTTGGTCCATAGTTGGTAGTTGATTCTGTCACGGTTGTCGTCGGTTAAGGAGGACCAAAACGCAGCAAGTATGTGCAGGCTCATCTTGACTTTTATTAACTACAAAATGAACGTACAAAAATAACAAAAACACGAACGATCAACAAAAACAGTCTGGTAAGGCACAAGGCTAACACAGAACAATCACCCAAAAATAACAAACAAACACACCCTAATATATGGGACTCTCAATCAAAGGCAGATAGACAACACCTGCATTCAACTGAGAGTCCCAACCCCAATTAACCAAACATAGAAAACGACACACTAAACTCAACATAGAATTCATGAAACTCACCCAGTGCCCAAAACCCCGGAATACTAAATCAAATGCCCTCCTAACTCATACAACACCCAGAACCACATAAAACAAATACCCTCTGCCACGTCCTGACCAAACTACAATACTAATTAACCCTTATACTGGCCAGGACGTGACACTCTCCCTCCCTTTGGGAAAATGACACTCTCTAATTGTTTTATATTTTTTACATTTTGTCAGGAAATGCAGCTCCGTCTCAGGTTCTGCTGTTGTGCAGTGGTTGCACAGCCTTTCCTCTACAGGGAGCCAGGCTTTCCTGTGTTTACCCTTCTCAATGGCAAGGCTGTGCTCACTGAGCCTGTACTTTGTCAAGGTTTTTCTAAGGTTTTGATCAGTAACCATGGTCAAATATTTAGCCACGGTGTACTGTCGATTTAGGGCCAGATAGCACTGCATTTTGCTTTGTGTTTGTGCTTGTGTTTCCCAATAAGCAATGTAGTTTTGTTTTGACTGTGTTGTAACTTGATTTATTCTGATTGACTGGATGTTCTGGTCCTGAGGCTTCAGTGTGTTAGTAGAACAAGTTTGTGAACTCAGCCACAGGACCAGCTGGATGAGGGGACTATTTTCTTTGCTCAGCTCTTGGCATTGCAGGGCTTGGTAATGATATGAGAGGGGGTCACTCTATTTTAGATGTTTCCAAAACTTATTTGCTCTTTTTTGAGTTTTTATTATTAGTGGATGTTGGCCTAATTCTGCCCTGCATGCATTGTTTGTAGTTTTCCTCTGGACATGTAGGAGAATCTTACAGAACTCTGCATGCAGGGTTTCAATGGGGTGTTTGTCCCATTTGATGAAATCTTGTTTTGCATGTGGACCCCACACCTCGCTGCCATAAAGTGCAATTGGTTCAATTACATATTCAATTAGTTTTAGCCAAATTTTAATAGATATTTTGATTTCAATTTGCTTTTTAATGGTGTAGAATGCCCTACGTGTTGTCTCTCTCAGTTCATTCACTGCCTCATTAAGGTGTGCAGTTGAGCTTATTTTTAAACCTAAGTAATTGTAGTGTATGAAGTACTCTATATATTTTGTACCAATTGAGAACTTTGGTCTAATTCCCTGCGAACTGGATCTTCTCTGGAAAATCATTATTTTATTATTTTTGGGGTTTACTGCCAGGGCCCAGGTCTGGCAGTACTGCTCTTGCAGGTCCAGGCTCTGCTGTAGGCCATGTGCTGTGGGTGGCAGCAGGCATAGGTCATCTGCGAAGAGTAGGCATTTAACTTCTGAATTGTGGAGACTATTTTTCTAGAATAGTGGCCAATTCGTTAATGTAAATATTGAAGAGAACAGGGCTCAGATTGCAACCCTGGCGAAGGCCCCGCCCCTGGTTAAAGAATTCTGTTCTTTTCTTACCAATTTCAATGCTGCACGTATTGCCAGCATACATTGATTTAATTATGTGATATGTTTAACCCCCTACACCAATTTCAATAACTTAGTGGAACAGTCCTGTATGCCAAATAGAATCAAATGCTTTTTGGAAGTCAATAAAGCAAGCGTATATTTTGGTATTATTTTGGTGGACATGTTTATCTATGTGGGTGTGTAGGGTGTAAATATGATCAGTTGTGCGATGTTTTGGTATAAATCCAATTTCGCTTTTACTTAAGACATTGTGCTTATTAAGGAAGTTTAGAACTCTTACATTGATAATACTACAGAAAACCTTCCCCAGGTTACTGTTCACACAAATGCCTCTGTAATTGTTAGGGTCAAATTTGTCTCCATTCTTAAAGATTGGGGTTATGAGTCCTTGATTCCAGATGTCAGGGAAATAACCTACACTCAGGATCAAATTAAACAGTTTTAATATAGCCAATTGAAATTTTGCACTAGTGAGTTTGAGCATCTCATTTAGGATGCCATCAGGTCCGCATGCTTTTTTAAATTTGAGAGCCTGAAGTTTCTTATAGAGCTCCTGGTCAGTAATTGGGGAGTCCAATGGATTTTGATTGTCCTTTATAGCTTTTTCTAATCCATTCAACTTCTCATGAATTTGGCGTTGTTCTACGTTTGTGTCAATTTGAACGGTGTTGTAGAGTGTTTTAAAATGGGTTGTCCGTATATCACCATTTTGTATCGCTAATTCCTCTTGTTTAGAGCTTTTTAGTTTTTTCCAATTTTGCCAGAAGTTGTTTGTGTTTATGGACTCCTCAATTAGTGTCAGCTGCTTGCTGTTGTACTGTGCTTTTTTGGTTCTGAGTGTACATTTATAGAGTTTTAAAGTCTCACAGTAATGAAGGTGTAATTCACCATTATTTGGGTCTCTGTGCTTTTGGTTGGATAGTGTTCAAAGTTTTTTCCTTATAATTTTACAATCTGCATCAAACCAGTTGTCATCTGGGATCTTTTTTGTTTTGTTTTTTATCAATTTCAATTGTGCTTCTTTTGCCGTTTGCCTGAATATATAGCTGATGTTTTGTACTGCTAGATTGATGCCTTCTTTACTGTGAGTGAATGTGGTATCCAGAAAGTTATCTAATAAATATTTTGGTTCCAGGTTGCTTTCTGGTATTCTTCTGTGCTGTTTTGGGCCCATCTGTATGCATTTCTGATGTTGTACAGCTTACTGGGCTGTGAATGTGTGGTTGTTTCCATGTCTGTTCTTTTGAGGAAGAACGTAATTTGGCTGTGATCAGACAGAAGTGTTAGCGGCTTGACAGTGAATGAGCTGAGAGAGAAAGGGTCAATGTCTGTGATCATATAGTCTACTATACTGTGGCCAAGAGGTGAGCAGTAGGTGAATCTCCCCAAAGAGTCCCCCCGTAAGCTACCATTGACAAAGTACAGACCCAGGCTTCTACAGAGCTGCAAAAGATCCCTTCCGTTTTTGTTGATGGTGCTGTCACTGTTGTTTCTATGGGAGAGATTAAGATAGTTAGAAACAGTATGGCCTGTAATAAAGCTGTCCCCTCGTGTGCTCGTTAGATCAGGTAGTGTTCCTGTGCGCGCATTTGTGTCCCCACAGATGAGCACATTTCCCTGGGCCTGGAAATGGCACGTCTCTTCCTCAAGGGTGGGGAAGATCTCCACTGAGTAATATGGGGATTCTGAGGGGGGGATATATATTGCACAAAGGAACACATCTTTTTCTGTCAGTACAAGTTATTTTTTCAGTTTTAACCAAATGTGATATTTGCCAATTTTGAGGGGATCAATTAGATGTTGTAGTTTGGATTTGTACCAAATGATCAGTCCTCCAGAGTCTCTGCCTCTATTGACAGAGCTGTGTTTTTGTGATGGCACAATGACCTCTCTGTAGCCTGTGGGACAGTGAGTGACAATGTCAGCCTTACACCATGTCTCCTGCAGAATGATGACGTCAACATCTTTAAGATTTTTGTTGAACTCCAGTGCTAAACTCTTCAGTCCAAAGATTGATGAGATTAGACCCTGAATGTTCCACATGCTAACTGATAGGTTGATGAGTTTAGGCCCTGAATGTTCCACATGCTAACTGATAGGTTGATGAGTTTAGACCCTGAATGTTCCACATGCTAACTGATAGGTTGATGAGTTTAGGCCCTGAATGTTCCACATGCTAACTAATAGGTTGATGAGTTTAGACCTTGAATGTTCCACATGCTAACTGATAGGTTGATGAGTTTAGGCCCTGAATGTTCCACATGCTAACTGATTGTGATTTCATGATGCAAAAAGAAAGAAGAGCAGTCAGAAATACAGTAACTACTAACTAATAAGTTGTTAAGAGATAAACAGGATAGCAGCTAACATTTTTTCTGTTATATATATAAATATTCCTATTCATTGAACAAGTAAATTCTAGTACAATAGGTGTGTGTGTGTGTGTGTTTAGTGCAGTTTAGTGCAGATGTATTGGAGGAGCTGTTTAATCTCACTTAATCCTACAGGGTTCTCCTGTCCTCTGACGACCTCTGCGTAGCTGCGCTGGTCCTGCTGTTGGGCCCTGTGTTGTGGAGGAGGGCCAGTTCTGGGCCGTGGGGCTTCCTCTCTGGTCTGGTAGGGGTGGTGGTCTGGTGTGGGTAGTAGGCTGGGCCCTGTGTTGTGGAGGAGGGCCAGGTCTGGGCCGTGGGGCTTCCTCTCTGGTCTGGTTGGGGTGGTAGTCTGGTGTGGGTAGTAGGCTGGGCCCTGTGTTGTGGAGGAGGGCCAGGTTTGGGCCGTGGGGCTTCCTCTCTGGTCTGGTGGTGGGTGGTGGTCTGGTGTGGGGTAGTAGGCTGGGCCCTGTGGAGTGGAGGGGGGCCAGGTCTGGGCCGTGGGGCTTCCTCTCTGGTCTGGTTGGGGTGGTAGTCTGGTGTGGGGTAGTAGGCTGAGCCTGGTCCGGTCTAGTTAAGCCGATGGAAGTGGTGATGCTCTGGTGGTGGGTGGGGCCTGTGGGGTGCACTGGGTCTGGTGTGGCGTTAAAGGGACCTGGGGCTCCTTGGTGGTGCAGTGGTCTGGTAGGGGTCTCTGGGTGGTCCTCTGTCCAGTGCGGCATGGGGTGTTTGTTTACCAAGTGCCTCGTTCTTTAGAGACTTGGCAAACATCCCTACTGTCTGCTTCCTCAGGTGGGAGTGGTCGTGTAGATGCTCTGGGGTGATTGTTGGGTGGTGAGCAATGTGTACGTTCGGGAGTAGGCCACACCCTCTGGTGATGTCAGCGTTGACTTTCTGAATGGTACGGGGATGAAAGTCTTTGAGGGGCAGCAGAGTGGAGATGGTGATGTGGGAGTTGGGGAACCACTCAGAGGCCCTCTCTGCTACTCTGTTGACCAGGCTGCCTACTCTCTCCTGCTCCTCTCAGGTTGTTGGTGCCGGTGTGAATAATGATGTGGCCTGGTTTGCCAAAGTCACTCTGGGACAGGATGTGGAGTGCATCCTGTGTTTTTGGGCACCATATTTTGCACACCTTGTGTTGGGGGAAGAGTTTATCTTCTTGGATGAATTTCCCATTTGAGTCAATGAGGATGGCCGCCTCAGTGGGTTTTACCAGATTAGTGCATTTACGGTCTGGGGCTGAAGTACACAGGAGGGGTGTGTGGAGGAGTGTCAGGGGGGGCCAGAGAGCTTCTCTCTGTAGTAGGTGTCTCCATGTGAGCCTCCTTGTTGACTGGGGGTGTGGGTAAAGTGTTGTCGGATTGTGGGTAAAGGTGGGTCAGTGGGATTGTTAGGGGTGGTGAGGGGCTGCAGCTTCTCTCTGGGAGTTTTTACAGTCTGTTCTCTGTGCTGTAGCACCCTCTTGATGACAGACAACTCCTTTGCCATCTCCTCCTTTACCTGCACTAGCTCTCTCCTCATGGTGGCCTTTACCTCCTCCAGCGCTGTGGTAAGGCTCTCTCTCAGGTCCTGGACAGAGTTCTTCAGCTGGGTCCTGCACTGGTTGATCTGGTCCTGTAGAAGCTCTGTGTCTGGGCTGGGGGTGGTGTAGCTGGGGGGCTGCTCCTTCAGCTCAGTAACCCATACCTCTAACAGAGCCAGCCTGTCTCTCAGCAGGCTGATGGTAGTGTGGTCTTGGCTCTGGTGGTTGTAGGCAGGCAGGGGGGAGGATAGTCCTGCTGTTGGGGTGCCTGAGGTGAGGGGAGAGGTCGGGGTGCTGTCCTTGTCTTTTTTGCTTTCCGCTATCTTCGTTAGGGTGCGGAAGTCCTGCACAAAGGAGCTGAGTGCAGCCTCACTGACCTGGACCATGATAGTGCCGTTCTGGTACATGTTTACCGTCAGAAACCTGTTTTCCTGGTCCTTATCGCTGTCCTCAAAAATGTGGATTTGCCTTCCCTTGCAGATGCCTATCTTTGTGCTATAGCTGAATTGCCTGGTTACAGCTGTATGCCAGGCAGTAGTGTGGTCTGTGTAAAATAACAGGTTTGTAACAGTCCTGTTTTGTGAGCAGTTGGCAAACAAAGTTTCTTGGTTCTCCCTCAGAATTCTGTGTTTAAAATTGATTCTTCCCTTCTCTGATTTATTTCTGCTGGGTATTCAAAAAAATGGGGGGAAAGTATCTCAGTCTCTGCTGCTTCTGTTGCTGCTAGCGCTGCCTCGGTGGCCATGTTGCTATGGTTACCACCAGTAAACAGTTAGAGCTAGACGGTAAGCTAGCTGACAGATTTGAATTTGGCTAGCTACCACGATGAAGATTGGCCTTTTAACTCACTCTCTGTCAATCTTTTCCTCTTGTGTTGATCTTCAGTAGTACAATTTGATTACCTATACATTTTTTGCTAATTTAATCGTGTCAATCTGGTTCTTAACAACCAAAAAGTTATAACAAGTCAGGAGCTGTTCTTCTGCATGACTTCTCTCTCTCTCGCTCTCACTCTCTCGCTCTCTATTTCTCTCTCCCTCTTCAAAGTATCTGATTAAAGCAAAATGGATGTTGAAGTATCATCAATTCAAAAAAAAATCTGCATTGGTTTGAGACCGAGCATTTAGCCATGGAGTTTCAGATATCCCTCAGGGGAAGGAGAGAGGGAGAAGAGTAGAGTGCTCCTGGGAGATTAAAGCTCTGCTTTCATTCAGTCGACTCCATTTTCTAAATCCCTTCTAATCTGTCACAGAACTGCTAAGGGATGTGTGTATGTACGTGTGTCTGAAACCCCAGTTTACAAACAAGTTCAGGGTCTGCCACTTTGACGGAAATAGCACACCGCTAGCTATTAGCGCTCCACGTGTGTGTGTGTGTGTGTGTGTGTGTGTGTGTGTGTGTGTGTGTGTGTGTGTGTGTGTGTGGCAGCATTTCATCTCTGCTGGACTCCAACTGCATGTCACAACTCATCAGTCAACAAGAATAGGCTGCCTCCCTCACACACGCTGCCCTCCTCACACACGCTGCCTCCCTCACACACGCTGCCTCCCTCACACACGCTGCCTCCCTCACACACGCTGCCTCCCTCACACACGCTGCCTCTCTCACACACGCTGCCTCTCTCACACACGCTGCCTCTCTCACACACGCGGCCCTCCTCCCTCACGCTGTCTCCCTCACAAACGCTGCCTCCCTCACACACGCTGCCTCCCTCACACACGCTGCCTCCCTCACACACGCTGCCTCCCTCACACACGCTGACTTCCTCACACACGCTGCCTCTCTCACACACGCTGCCTCTCTCACACACGCTGCCTCTCTCACACACGCTGTCTCCCTCACACACGTTGCCTCCCTCATGCTGCCTCCCTCATGCTGCCTCCCTCACACATGCTGCCTCCCGCACACACGCTGCCTCCCGCACACACGCTGCCTCCCTCACACACGTAGCCTCCCTCACACATGCTGCCTCCCGCACACACGCTGCCACCCTCACACACGCTGCCACCCTCACACATGTTGCCTCCCTCATGCTGCCTCCATCACACACGTTGCCTTCCTCATGCTGCCTCCTTCATGCTGCCTCCATCACGTTCCCTCCCTCACACACGCTGCTTCCCTCATGCTGCCTCCCTCACACACGCTGCCTCCCTCATGCTGCCTCCCTCATGCTGCCTCCCTCACACATGCCGCCTCCCTCACGCTGCCTCCCTCCCACACGCTGCCTCCCATACACACGTTGCAACACACATGCTGCCTCCCTCACACACGTTGCAACACACATGCTGCCTCCCTCATACCGCCTCCCTCACACATGCAGCCTCCCTCACACATGCAGCCTCCCTCATGCTGCCTCCCTCACACACGTTGCCTCCCTCACGCTGCCTCCCTCATGCTGCCTCCCTCACACATGTTGCCTCCCTCACGCCACCTCCCTCACACACGTTGCAACACACGTTGCCTCCCTCACGCTACCTCCCTCATGCTGCCTCCCTCACACACATTTTGCCTCCCTCACACATGCTGCCTCCCTCACACATATTGCCTCCCTCACAGTGTATCCCTCACACATGCTGCCTCCCTCATGCTGTCTCCCTCACACACGTTGCCTCCCTCACGCTGCCTCCCTCACACATATTGCCTCCCTCACGGTGCCTCCCTCACACATACTGCCTCCCTCACGCTGCCTCCCTCACACATATTGCCTCCCTCACACTGCGCTCCCTCACACACGTTGCAACACACACGTTGCCTCCCTCATGCTGCCTCCCTCACACATGCTACCTCCCTCACAAATACTGCCTCTCCCTCACACATGCAGCCTTCATCACACACACTGCCTCCTTCATGCTGTCTCCCTCACACACATTGCCTCCCTCACGCTGCATCCCTCACGCTGCCTCCCTCACGCTGCCTCCCTCACACACGCTGCCACCCTCATGCTGCCTCCCTCATGCTGCCACCCTCATGCTGCCACCCTCATGCTGCCTCCCTCACACACGCTGCCACCCTCATGCTGCCTCCCTCATGCTGCCTCCCTCATGCTGCCTCCCTCATGCTGCCTCCCTCACACACGCTGCCACCCTCATGCTGTCTCCCTCACGCTGCCTCCCTCATGCTGCCTCCATCACACACGTTGCAACACACATGCTGCCTCCATCACACACACCGCCTCCCTCACACACGTTGCAACACACATGCTGCCTCCCTCATGCTGCCTCCCTCATGCTGCCTCCCTCACTCACGTTGCCTCCCTCACACACGTTGCAACACACATGTTGCCTCCCTCACGTTGCCTCCCATACACACATTGCAATACACATGTTGCCTCCCTCATGCTGCTTCCCTTACACACGCTGCCTCCCTGTAAGTTGTCCGGTGACGATTTTATGAACAGTTCAGCAGTCTTATGGGTTGGGGTGTAGAAGCTGTTGAGGAGCCTTTTGGACCTAGGTTTGGCGCTCCGGGTACCGCTTGCCGTGCGGTAGCAGAGAGAACAGTCTATGACTAGGGTGGCTGGAGTCTTTGACAATTTTATGGGCTTTCCTCTGACACCATTTCGTATATAGGTCCTGGATGGCAGGAAGCTTGGACCCAGTGATGTACTGGGCCGTACGCACTACCCTCTGTAGCGCCTTATGGTCAGTTGCCGAGCAGTTGCCATACCAGGCGGTGATGCAACCGGTCAGGATGCTCTGATGGTGCAGCTGTAGAACCTTTTGAGTGTGTGTGTGCAGGCATAGCAGAGGAGGGCAGGGGACAGCCATAGGGGATTCCACGTTGCTGTGATCTGATGGTGGATAAATAAAACAGTTTACTTATGCTATAATATCTGGCATGGTCGCGCGAGAGAGGTAACAGCTGGCTCTGGTCTACTTATTGTCCCCTGCTGGTCACCCAGCCCAGAAAAAAAATGAGGGAGTGGGATGTCTCACTTCCTTACCCGTCTCTGATCTGAACACAGAGAGGATGAGATGAAGCCTTCTGATTGGACCTCATGGAAATGCAACATCTGAGTCTGTCTCCATGGGAGAGATGGCCACCCAGAGAGAGAGAGAGAGAGAGAGAGAGAGAGAGAGAGAGAAAGAGAGAGAGAGAGAGAGAGAGAGAGAGAGAGAGAGAGAAAGAGATGGCATGAGGGAGAGAGAGAGAGAGAGAGAGAGAGAGAGAGAGAGAGAGAGAGAGAGAGAGAGAAGAGAGAGAGAGAGAGAGAGAGAGAGGAGAGAAAGAAAGAGATGGCATGAGGGAGAGAGAGAGAGAGAGAGAAAGAGAAAGGGATAGAGAGAAAGAGAGAGAGAGAGAGTTAGCATGGGGGGGAGATACGGTGGTATTGCTGACTCTGGGCAACATCACTATGGCGGAAGAGCAATCTGTTGCCATGGCGACTACATAGAAGCAATAGGTCAAAACTCTTGGGAAATGTATCTGAAAAAAAAACATCTTTACTGGTGGTCTGACCAGTAATAACCAGACTGGTGGTCTGACCAGTAATAACCAGACTGGTGGTCTGAGCAGTAATAACCAGACTGGTGGTCTGACCAGTAATAACCAGACTGGTGGTCTGAGCAGTAATAACCAGACTGGTGGTCTGACCAGTAATAACCAGACTGGTGGTCTGACCTGTAATAACCAGACTGGTGGTCTGACCTGTAATAACCAGACTGGTGGTCTGACCTGTAATAACCAGACTGGTGGTCTGATCTGTAATAACCAGACTGGTGGTCTGACCAGTAATAACCAGACTGGTGGTCTGACCAGTAATAACCAGACTGGTGGTCTGACCTGTAATAACCAGACTGGTGGTCTGACCTGTAATAACCAGACTGGTGGTCTGACCTGTAATAACCAGACTGGTGGTCTGACCTGTAATAACCAAACTGGTGGTCTGACCAGTAATAACCAGACTGGTGGTCTGACCAGTAATAACCAGACTGGTGGTCTGACCTGTAATAACCAGACTGGTGGTCTGACCTGTAATAACCAGACTGGTGGTCTGACCTGTAATAACCAGACTGGTGGTCTGACCAGTAATAACCAGACTGGTGGTCTGACCAGTAATAACCAGACTGGTGGTCTGACCTGTAATAACCAGACTGGTGGTCTGACCTGTAATAACCAGACTGGTGGTCTGACCTGTAATAACCAGACTGGTGGTCTGACCAGTAATAACCAGACTGGTGGTCTGACCTGTAATAACCAGACGGGTGGTCTGACCTGTAATAACCAGACCGGTGGTCTGACCAGTAATAACCAGACCGGTGGTCTGACCAGTAATAACCAGACTGGTGGTCTGACCAGTAATAACCAGACTGGTGGTCTGACCTGTAATAACCAGACTGGTGGTCTGACCTGTAATAACCCGACTGGTGGTCTGACCAGTAATAACCAGACTGGTGGTCTGACCAGTAATAACCAGACTGGTGGTCTGACCTGTAATAACCAGACTGGTGGTCTGACCAGTAATAACCAGACTGGTGGTCTGACCTGTAATAACCAGACTGGAGGTCTGATCTGTAATAACCAGACTGGTGGTCTGACCAGTAATAACCAGACTGGTGGTCTGACCAGTAATAACCAGACTGGTGGTCTGACCAGTAATAACCAGACTGGTGGTCTGACCTGTAATAACCAGACTGGTGGTCTGACCTGTAATAACCAGACTGGTGGTCTGACCTTTACTGTGGATGTATCCAAAATGGAGCCCTATTTCCTATAGTGAACTAGTTTTAGGGCTCTGGTCAAAAGTTGTTTACTATAGATTGACTTGGGTGACATTGTGGACGTACACAGTGTATGTGATGCAGTGTGCAGTCTGAGTCACAGCCAGACAGAACTGTCTCATCTCTTCAGAACAAAACAGCCTGCTCTTATTTTGGCCAGGAATATGTCAGGAATCAACACACATACACACACACACACACACACGTCAGGAACCAGCAGGCTAACCCTCTCCAGTCTTCACTCTCTTCACTCCAGCTCTATAATATTATGCTTCCCTATTTCATTTAGAAATACAGAAGAGTACACAGAGTAATGAACAGAGAAACAGACACAGAGAGAGAGAGAGAGAGAGAGGAGAGAGAGAGAGAGAGAGAGAGAGAGAGAGAGAGGAGAGAGAGAGAGAGAGAGAGAGAGAGAGAGAGAGAGAGAGAGAGAGAGAGAGACACAGACAGACAGACAGACAGACAGACAGACAGACAGACAGACAGACAGACAGACAGACAGACAGACAGACAGACAGACAGACAGACAGACAGACAGACAGACAGACATGATTCTCCTATATTTCCCGCGTCTGAGTGATGGAAATGGGGATAACAAGCCATGGCTCATGTGGTTGGGGTCCAAGGTTCCCTCTACGCTGTGCTCGACCGTGCACCTCCTCCAGGCCTCGCAGAAGAAATGCCAGGCAGAGACGCAAGAGATAGAACTTCACTGAGTTCGCCCCATTAGTTTGCACAATATAGATCAAAATGTTTACTGTGATCGATTCAACATTATATCAGCCACTTTTCAATGCAACAAACCAAAACAAATCTAACTTGGCAAGATTGAGTCTGTGATTTTGTTGTAGGCAGAGCCAGAGCGCAGCGGAGTATAAATCTGTTGGTTTGGCAGTTGTAACCCACTAGAGGTCTTTCAATCGCTCTATTCAGATCAGAGCCGAGCATGTGCGCATTTGTTGATATTCTTTGCTAGCTAGCGAGTTATTAGCCCAGTTGTAGGTAAGTGTAGGTCAGCAATGGGGAGTTACTGCTTCCAACAAGAGCACAAATCGTGTAGGCTACATTTCAAGCTGTCTTTGAAAAACCATTTGGGTAAAAAGCCTATGTCTTAATTAAATTGGTCAGTGTTGTATTTTGAGACAGGCTTGAATATGCAAATAAGCCAATAGACAGAGGGGCAGGCCACATTGTCTAATTCTATTTTGTCACGGTTGTCGTAGGATGAAGCGGACCAAAGTGCAGCGTGATTATCGTTCCACATATTTTATTGAATTGTAAAACTATGCGATACATACAAAATAAACTGAACGAACAAAAACAACAAACTGTGACGAAGAGTTAACATAAACTTACTCAAAATCAATCTCCCACAAACCCAGGTGGGAAAAACACCTACTTAAGTATGATCTCCAATTAGAGACAAAGATGACCAGCTGCCTCTAATTGGAGATCATCCCACACAAAGCCCAACATAGAAATACAAAACTAGAACATCACAACATAGAAAAACTAAACTAGAAAAAAAAACTGTCACGCCCTGACCTACTCTACCATAGAAAATAACAGCTTTCTATGGTCAGGACGTGACATATTTATGTTAATAATAACAACAAATATTTTTGTAGAGTGGTTTCTTTCATAATACAGCACAATACAATGCAATTTACAGTCACCTATTTGGATCACGGCGTTACAGTAAAAAATCCTGAATTAATGTCAACCCCGTCATATTGTATAAAAACTAATGTAGGCTGGCACTGAACACCACATACATGGCATTTGGAAAGTTTTCAGACCCCTTGACTTTTTCCACATTTTGTAATGTTCCAGCCTTATACTAAAATGGATTAAATAGTTTTTTTTAATCAATTTACACAAAATACCCCATATTGACAAAACAAAAAAACAGGTTTTTAGACATTTTTGCAAATGTATAGTAAAAAAATTATGGAAATATTACATTTACAAAAGTATTCAGACCCTTTACTGAGTACTTTGTTGAAGCACCTTTGGCATCGATTACAGCCTTGTGTCTTCTTGGGTATGACACTACAAGCTTGGCAAACCTATATTTGAGGAGTTTCTCCCATTCTTCTCTGCAGATCCTCTCAAGCTCTGTCAGCTTGGATGGGGTGCGTTGCTGCACAGCTATTTTCAGGTCTCTCCAGAGAGAGAGGTTCAAGTCCGGTCTCTGGCTGGGCCACTCAAGGACATTGAGACTTGTCCCGATGCCACGCCTGCATTGTCTTGGCTGTGTGCTTAGGGTCGTTGTCCTGTTGGAAGTGAACCTTCACCCCAGTCTGACGTCCTGAGCGCTCTGGAGCAGGTTTTCATCAAGGATCTCTCTGTACTTTGCTCCGTTCATATTTCCCTCGATCCTGACTAGTCTCCCAGTCCCTGCAGCTGAAAAATATCCCCACAGCATAATGCTGCCACCACCAGGGGGAGCACCCCCCTATCCTCATCGACGGGACAGTAGTGGAGTTTTAAGTTCCTCAGCGTACACATCACGGACAATCTGAAATGGTCCACCCACACAGACAGCGTGGTGAAGAAGGCGCAACAGCGCCTCTTCAACCTCTGGAGGCTGAAGAAATGTGGCTTGTCACCAAAAACACTCACAAACCTTTACAGATAGCATCCTGTCGGGCTGTATCACCGCCTGGTACGGCAACTGCTCCCCCCAGAACCGCAAGGCTCTCCAGAGTGTAGTGAGGTTTGCACAACGCATCACCGGTGGCAAACTACCTGCCCTCCAAGACACCTACACCACTCGATATCACAGGAAGGCCAGAAAGATCATCAAGGACATCAACCACCCGAGCCACTGCCTGTTCACCCCGCTGTCATCCAGAAGGCGAGGTCAGTACAGGTGCATCAAAGCTGGGACCGAGAGACTGAAAAACAGCTTCTATTTCAAGGCCATCGGACTGTTAAACAGCCATCACTAACATTGAGTGGCTGCTGCCAACATACTGACTCAAATCTATAGCCACTTAAATAACTCAAATCACTATTCACTTTAAACAATGCCACTTTATATAATGTTTACATACCCTACATTACTCATCTCATATGTATATACTGTACTCCATACCATCTACTGCATCTTGCCTATGCCGTCCGGCCATCGTTCATCCATATATTTATATGTACATATTCTTATTCATTCCTTACGCTTGTGTGTATAAGGTGGTAGTTGTGAAATGGATAAATTACTTATAGATATTACAGCATGGTCGGAACTAGAAGCACAAGCATTTCGCTACACTCACATTAACATCTGCTAACAATGTGTATGTGACCAATAAAATTTGATTTTATTTGAAATTTGATTTGATTTTATTTGACCATGTGTCACCGTAGGGATGGTGCCAGGTTTCCTCCAGATGTGACGCTTGGCATTCAGCCAAAGAGTTCAAGCTTGGTTTCATCAGACCAGAGAATCTTGTTTCTCACGGTCTAGTGTTGGAGGGAGAGGTTGTTTACCTGGCACCCCGCTGCCAGAGTGTCTTCCTCCTCGCTGTAGGCCATCTCGTCGTTCTTGGTGATCAGGCCTACTACTGTCCTGCCGTCAGCTAAATTGATGATGGAGTTGGAACTGTGTAAGGCCATACAGTCGTGGGTATACAGGGAGTATAGAAGGAGATTGAGGACGCATCCTTGTGGGGCCCCTCCTCCCTGAGGTGGTACCGTAAGGAAGTCCAGGACATAGTTACAAAGGGAAGAGTTCAGTCCCAGGGGCCATGATCTTTGTGGTGAGCTTAGAGGGCACTATCGTATTGAAGGCCAAGCTGTAGTTGATGAACAGCATCCTCACATACTTTGTGCATTTGCAGAATAATTTAATTTGTGGAATTTCTTTTCATTCTTAACCTGTTACATCTAGGGGGCAGTAATTTCACGGCTGGATAAAAAACGTACCCGATTTAATCTGATTATTAGTCCTGCCCAGAAACTGGAATATGCATATAATTATTAGCTTTGGAGAGAAAACACTCCAAAGTTTCTGAAACTGTTTGAATGGTGTCTGTGAGTATAACAGAACTCCTATGGCAGGCAAAAACCTGAGATGCTTCTGTTCAGGAAGTACCCTGTCTGAACATTTCTTGCCCTTCTTTATTATCTCTGTCGTTTACAAAGGATCTCTGCTCTTACGTGACACTTCTCACGTCAACAATGGAGTCTCACAGCCCGGGAAAAACAGGAATGATGTCATTCAAAGCCCTGGCTGAAGCACACGAGAGCAAATGCTGAGTGGTCAGTCAATGGACTAAGCCTTAGGCGCGTGACACGCCCCGCCCCCGGCTTTCGGTTTTTTCCTCAGTTTACAGACAGGCAGATTCCCGGTCGGAATATTATCGCTTCTCTACGAGATAAATTGCATAAATATTGGTTTTAAACAGCGGTTGACATGCTTCGAAGTACGGTAATGGAATATTTCGAAATTTTTTGTCATATTTTGCGTCATGCTCGTGGCCGAGATTTAGCGTTGGGATAGTGTCTAGAACGCACGAACAAAACGTCGCTGTTTGGATATAACGATGGATTATTTGTGACCAAACCTACATTTGTTATTGAAGTAGAAGTCCTGGCAGTGTATTCTGATGAAGAACAAGCAAGGTAAGAACATTTTTCTTATAGGAAATGTGATTTTGGTGAAGGCTACACTGGGTGGGTGTCTAAATAGCTAGCCCTGTAACGCCGGGCTATGTACTTACATTATTGCAAAATGTGCTTCATCCGAAAAGCTATTTTAAAATCGGACATATCGAGTGCATAGAGGAGTTCTGTATCTATAATTCTTAAAATAATTGTTATGCTTTTTGTGAACGTTTATCGTGAGTAATTTAGTAAAATCACCGGAAGTGTTCGGTGGGAATGCTAGTTCTGAACGTCACATGCTAATGTAAAAAGCTGGTTTTTGATATAAATATGAACTTGATTGAACAGACATGCATGTATTGTATAACACAATGTCCTAGGTGTGTCATCTGATGAAGATCATCAAAGGTTAGTGCTGCATTTAGATATGGTTTGGGTTTATGTGACATGATATGCTAGCTTGAAAAATGGCTGTGTGATTATTCCTGGCTGGGTACTCTGCTGACATAATCTAATGTTTTGCTTTCGCTGTAAAGCCTTTTTGAAATCGGACAGTTTGGTTAGATAAAGGAGAGTCTTGTCTTTAAATAGCTGTAACATAGTCATATGTTTGAAAAGTGTAAGTTTTCGGATTTAGAGGAGTTTGAATTTCGCGCCCCGCCCATCATTGGATATTGGAGCAGACGTTCCGCTAGCGGAACGTGTAGATGTAAGAGGTTAATAACCTTTCTGGCACAGGCGTTCCGCTAGCGACCCACCTCGACAACATCCGATGAAATCGCAGAGTGCCATATTCAAAATACAGAAATAGTACTAATAAACATTCTTAAAAATACAAGTGTTATACATCGGCTAAAAGATTAACTTCTTGTTAATCCAGCCGCTTTGTCAGATTTCAAAAAGGCTTTACAGTGAAAGCATACCATGCGATTATCTGAGGACAGCGCCCTGCTTACAAAAGCATACAAACATTTTCCAACCAAGTAGAGGAGTCACGAAAGTCAGAAATAGCGATAAAATTAATCACTAATCCTTTGAAGATCTTCATCTTGTAGCAGGCACAAGAGTCCCAGCTACACAATAAATGTTTGCTTTGTTCGATAAAGTCCCTCTTTATATCCCAAAAACTCTGTTTTATTGACACGTTTTGTTCAGTAATCCACTGGCTCAAAGGCGGTCAAAACATGCAGACGAATACATCTTAATAGTACTGGTAAAGTTCATCAAAACATATCAAACGATGTTTATAATTAATCCTCAGGTTGTCAATTGTCTAAATAATGGATAATATTTCAACCGGACAATAGCGTATTCAATAGAAAGGAAAAACAACGAAGGGCGCGCACTTGGTCACGCGAGCAAACCAGCAATGCATGATTCTACAATCCACTGACAGAAAGGTCTCATTCTTCTTCATTTTTCAGAAAACAAGCCTGAAACAATGTCTAAAGACTGTTGACATCTAGTGGAAGCCATAGGAACTGCAGGCTGGGTCCTAACCCATTAGATACTCTATAGGCATTCAATTGAAAACTACCCACATCAAAAAAATCCCACTTCATGGATGGATTTTCCTCAGGTTTTCGCCTACCATATCAATTGTGTTATACTCACAGACATTATTTTAACAGTTCTGGAAACTTTACAGTGTTTTCTATCCAAATCTATTATATGCATATGCTAGCTTCTGTGCCTGAGTAACAGGCAGTTTACTTTGGGCACGCTTCTCATCCAGATGTCGAAGTACTGCCCCCAAGCCATAAGAAGTTAGTGCGTTTGAGCCAATCAGTTGTGTTATGGCAAGGTAGAGGTGGTATACAGAAAATAGCCCTATTTGGTAAAGTACCAAGTACATATTATGGCAGGAACAACTCAAAAAAGCAAAGAGAAATGACAGTCAATCATTACATTAAGACATGAGTGTCAGTAAATCCAGATAAGTTCAAGAAGTTTGAAAGTTTCTTCAAGTGCAGTCGTAAAAACCATCAGGCACTATGATGAAACTGGCTCTCATGAGGACCATAACAGGAAAGGAAGTCCCAGAGTTGCCTCTGCTGCAGAGGATAAGTTCATTAGAGTTAACTGCACCTCAGATTGCAGCACAAATAAGTGCTTCACAGAGTTTAACCCTTGTGTTGCCTTGTGGGTAAAAAATAACCCACAACCATGTGAGAAAACCCCTTACATGATATTTATTAAACTTGAAATGTGATTACTTTTCCTAGAGTGACTACAACATTAGAAAAAGTGAAACATCGCCTTTGTTCATATCTCCATGAAAGTTGTACACCACCAGGATACAAAGAATGTCTTAGGGTCATTGTTGAAAAATAATTCACACACACGCACGCACGCACGCACGCACACACACACACAGAGAAATGTAGATTATGTGTGCTACTGATTGAAACATTTCTTGAAAGCAGTGTTTACTAATGGAGAATGTATTCAGAGGCTATAAAGGTGCTGCAGATGACAGTCCCCTCAGTTCTCTCTTTGCTGAAGCCATGAGTGACAAATAACATGGTCCTTGCCACCATTTAACAATCCTAATGACACAAAATGTCATAAGGAAGACCCCAGGGCCCACAAGACATGCAGTTTTCTATGCCCAGGACATCGCCTCAACATTATACATGTTCATCACACCAGCAAACGTAAAAATCATCCTGGAGATGACAAATTTGGAGGGTTTCTGTAAATATGGAGACAACTGGAAAAGGATGGATGAGATTGACCTTCGTGCCTAAATAGGGCTGCTACTCTTAGCGGGTGTGTATAGGTCCCGAAGCGAGTCTGCATGTACTCTCTGGGATGCAGAGAGTCGAAGGGCGATTTTCCATGCCACGATGCCACTGAAAGTCTCACATTTTCTCAAGAATGCTACAATTTGATAACCGTGAGTCAAGACCTGCAAGACGTTTGAGAGACAAACTGGTGGCCATAGGAGAGGTCTAGGAGAAGTGGGTGGAGCGTCTGCCATATCTCTACAACCCTGGATTAACAGTGGATGAGAAACTGGTTCCATTCAGAGGTAAATTTTTATTTTCAAATCTGTAATGTAAGGGATTTTCACTGTTCATTGTTATCCTGAATAGCTGTAATATCATTGATTTATGTGATTGTTTTCTGTGACACTGATACAGTGAGGGAAAAAAGTATTTGATCCCCTGCTGATTTTGTACGTTTGCCCACTGACAAAGAAATGATCAGTCTATAATTTTAATGGTAGGTTTATTTGAAGTGAGAGACAGAATAACAACAAAAAAATCCAGAAAAACGCATGTCAAAAAATGTTATAAATTGATTTGCATTTTAATGAGGGAAATAAGTATTTGACCCCTTCTCAATCAGAAAGATTTCTGGCTCCCAGGTGTCTTTTATACAGATAACGAGCTGAGATTAGAAGCACACTCTTAAAGGGAGTGCTCCTAATCTCAGTTTGTTACCTTTATAAAAGACACCTGTCCACAGAAGCAATCAATCAATCAGATTGCAAACTCTCCACCATGGCCAAGACCAAAGAGCTCTCCAAGGATGTCAGGGACAAGATTGTAGACCTACACAAGGCTGGAATGGGCTACAAAACCATCGCCAAGCAGCTTGGTGAGAAGGTGACAACAGTTTGTGCGATTATTCGCAAATGGAAGAAACACAAAAGAACTGTCAATCTCCCTCGGCCTGGGGCTCCATGCAAGATCTCACCTCGTGGAGTTGCAATGATCATGAGAATGGTGAGGAATCAGCCCAGTAACTACACAGGAGGATCTTGTCAATGATCTCAAGGCAGCTGGGACCATAGTCACCAAGAAAACAATTGGTAACACACTATGCCGTGAAGGGCTGAAATCCTGCAGCGCCTGCAAGGTCTCCCTTCTCAAGAAAGCACATATACATGCCCGTCTGAAGTTTGCCAATGAACATCTGAATGATTCAGAGGAAAACTGGGTGAAAGTGTTGTGGTCAAATGAGACCAAAATGGAGCTCTTTGGCATCAACTCAACTAGCCGTGTTTGGAGGAGGAGGAATGCTGCCTATGACCCCAAGGACACCATCCCCACCGTCAAACATGGAGGTGGAAACATTATGCTTTGGGGTGTTTTTCTGCTTAGGGGACAGGACAACTTCACCGCATCAAAGGGACGATGGACAGGGCCATGTACTGTCAAGTCTTGGGTGAGAACCTCCTTCCTTCAGCCAGGGCATTGAAAATGGGTCCTTGATGGGTATTCCAGCATGACAATGACCCAAAACACACGGCCAAGACAACAAAGGAGTGGCTCAAGAAGAAGCACATTAAGGTCCTGGAGTGGCCTAGCCAGTCTCCAGACCTTAATCCCATAGAAAATCTGTGGAGGGAGCTGAAGGTTCGAGTTGCCAAACGTCAGCCTCGAAACCTTAATGACTTGGAGAAGATCTGCAAAGAGAAGTGGGACAAAATCCCTCCTGAGATGTGTGCAAACCTGGTGGCCAACTACAAGAAACGTCTGACCTCTGTGATTGCCAACAAGGGTTTTGCCACCAAGTACTAAGTCATGTTTTGCAGAGGGGTCAAATACTTATTTCCCTCAATAAAATGCAAATAATTTTATAACATTTTTGACATGTGTTTTTCTGGATTTTTGTTGTTGTTATTCTGTCTCTCACTGTTCAAATAAACCTACCATTAAAATTATAGACTGATCATTTCTTTGTCAGTGGGCAAACGTACAAAATCAGCAGGGGATCAGTACTTTTTTCCCTCACTGTACCTGGATGCCTGATATGCAGAACAAGAGGAGGGTGTTCCTAGCTGGGAAAGGCACTTGTAACCCCACACATTTAAATAAGGGAGCCCCTTCCCCACATAGCAGCATCTGCAGCGCTTGTGAAAGCTGTTCAGGGGGCCGAATCTTGTCATGATCCACCTGAGGCTGCAGCTGGGGCAGGGAAGTGGAGGAGATGCCAATTCTGCCCCCCAAAGAAGGACTGTAAAACAAATACTATGTGCTGCAGATGTGAGAAATACATCTGCAAAGTCCATGCACACACACGTGCATACTGTCCTACATGTGCTAATTAGAGTTGATTGATTTAAGTTATTCATGTTTTTGTTTTGTATCTATTATCTTATTTTGTTCTTATTTATTGTTTGTTGTTCATACACCTTGTGCATGGGGGCAATGGTTAAAAAAATGAGAGAAGACTAGTATTTGTAGTTGAATTCTTCATTGTAAAGAAGATACGAATATATCAATATGTTGCCAAAAAGTTCAAGACGTATAGTTTCACTTCATTAACTTCTTTGAGATGGGGGCAGTATTTTCACGGCCAGATAAAAAACGTACCCGATTTAATCTGGTTACTACTCCTGCCCAGAAATATGCATATAATTAGTAGATTTGGATAGAAAACACTCTAAAGTTTCTAAAACTGTTTGAATGGTGTCTGAGTATAACAGAACTCATATGGCAGGCCAAAACCTGAGAAGATTCTGTACAGGAAGTGCCCTGTCTGACAATTTGTTGTCCTTCTGTTGCATCTCTATCGACATTACAGCATCTGTGCTGTAACGTGACACTTTCTACAGCTTCCATTGGCTCTCTAAAACTGCCAGAAATTGGAATGGGGTGTCTGCTGTCTCTGGGCAAAGTATAGCAGCAGAGTTTGTAAGTGGTCAGCCTGGGGACAGTGAGACTGAGATGCGCGTTCACGAGACTTCTCCATTTTTTTCTTTCAGCCTTTGAATGAATACAACGTTGCCCGGTTGGAATATTATCGCTATTTTACGAGAAAAATTGCATAAAAGTTTATTTTAAACAGCGTTTGACATGCTTCTAAGTACGGTAATGGAATATTTTGAATTTTTTTGTCACGAAATGCCCTCGCATGAAATGCGCTCGCTCGAAATGCACCCTTCGGATAGTGACCTGAACGCACAAACAAAACGGAGGTATTTGGATATAACTATGGATTATTTGGTGCCAAAACAACATTTGTTGTTGAAGTAGAAGTCCTGGAGTGCATTCTGACGAAGAACAGCAAAGGTAATCCAATTTTTCTAATAGTAACACTGAGTTTAGTGAGCCCCAAACTTGGTGGGTGTCAAATTAGCTAGCCTGTGATTACCGAGCTATGTACTCAGAATATTGCAAAATGTGCTTTCATCTGTCCTCAACAGGTTAAAATGAATTCAAACCTACTTTCTGCACATTTCTGCTACTTTCTTAGGCTATACAGGTGCTATATCTTGCAAAACAATTTGTTTACACCTATGCAGTACCTTTAGCAATAATAATAATAATAAACCTCTACTTTAATAAAGAAAACAATTATGACAGGTGTGTTGTAATAAAAAGGAGTGGTGTCCACTGATTAATTGCAGTCTTTCTGCATTGTGAAATGGGAAAACCCAGATATTGTTACGACTGTTGTAGAGAGGGGACCAAAGCGCAGCGTGGTAAGTGTTCATTATATTTATTAAACAATGAACCACTAGAACAAAGAAACAAAAGGAAAAGCCAAACATTTCCATCAGGTAACAAATACAAAACAGAAAATAACTACCCACAAAACACAGGTGGAAAAAGGCTGCCTAAGTATGATTCCTAATCAGAGACAATGATAGACAGCTGCCTCTGATTAGGAACCATACTCGGCCCAACACAAAGAAATACAAAACATAGAATGCCCACCCCACACCCTGACCTAACAAAATAGAGAAATTAACCGTCTCTCTCAGGTCAGGGCGTGACAGATATTCACATAGTTTGTGATGAATGACAGGTTGTTTCTTCATGCAAAATAGATTTGCTGTTTAAAATTCAATTATCTGCTTTACTTTCAGTGTTTAGTGAAGGCGGGTCAGTTTGACCCTAAGGAGAAGGGGAGTATGCAGAATGTTAAACCTACACAATGGTTTTAAGTAATAGACACATCTCAACATCAACTGTTCAGAGAAGACTGCGTGAATCAGGCCTTCATGGTCGAATTGCTGCAAAGAAACCACTACTAAAGGACACCAATAATAAGAAGAGAAATGCTTGGGCAAGGAAACATGAGCAATGTACGTTAGTCTGGTGGAAATCTGTCCTTTGGTCAGATGAGTCCTGTAACGGGCGTCGTATAGAGGAGACCAAAACGCAGCGTGTTGAGTGCTCATGATGATATTTATTTACTCAAAACACTAATAACAAAATAACAAATGGAAACGATCAACTTACAGTTCTGTCAGGTACAGAGACTAAACAGAATGCAACTGCCCACAAAAAACCCAGGAAGAAAAACCCCTACTTAAATATGATCTCCAATCAGAGGCAACGAGGACCTGCTGCCTCCAATTGGAGATCAACCCAAAAAACATAGAAATAGAAAACATAGAAAAACACAAAACACCCCATGTCACGCCCTGACCTACTCTACCATAGAAAATAACCACTTACTATGGTCAGGACGTCACAAGTCCAAATTTGTGAATTTTTGGTTCCAACTGCTGTGTCTTTGTGAGACGCAGAGTAGGTGAACAGATGATCTCCGCTTGTGTGGTTCCCACCGTGAAGCATGGAGGAGGAGGTGTGATCAAGGCACACTTAACCAGCATGGCTACCACAGCATTCTGCAGCGATACACCATCCCATCTGGTTTGCACTTAGTGGGACTATAATTTTTTTTTCAACAGGACAATGACCCAAAACACACTTCCAGGGCGTGTAACGGCTATTTGACCAAGAAGGAGAGTGATGGAGTGCTGAATTAGATGACATGACCTCCATAATCACCCAACCTCAACCCAATTGAGATGGTTTGGGATGAGTTGGACCACAGAGTGAATGAAAAGCAGTCAACAAGTGCTCAGCATATGTGGGAACTCCTTCAAGACTGTTGGAAAAGCATTCCTTATGAATCAGGTTGAGAGAATGCCAAGAGTGTGCAAAGCTGTCATCAAGGCAAAGGGTGGCTAGTTTGAAGAATCTTTTGGTTACTACATGATTCCATATGTGTTATTGGGGTGGCAGCGTAGCCTAGTGGTTAGAGCGTTGGACTAGTAACCGAAAGGATGCAAGATTGAATCCCCGAGCTGACAAGGTACAACTCTGTCATTCTGCCCCTGAACAAGGCAGTTAACCCACTGTTCCTAGGCCGTCATTGAAAATAAGAATTTGTTCTTATCTGACTTGCCGAGTTAAATAATGGTTAAATAAATCATAGTGTTGATGTCTTCACTATTGTTCTACAATGTAGAAAATACAAACAAATTAAATAAACCCTTGAATGAGTAGGTGTTTTTTTGGACATTTCTAGTTTTTAGGTTGGTATGGTGTTCCGGGGTCCTTGTTGGAGGGGGGGGGGGGGGATTATTTCTCTTTTCTCTTATTTTCCTTAATAGGATGTTGGTGGGCGGAGCCGAGATGCTTTTGTCATTTTGGGACCTCTTTGTTCACTTGTTTTGGCACCTCTCAACACCCCTCATTATCACCATCTATGCACCCATCCACTCACTTACTCTACTAACTACACACACTATTGTTACTTGGATATAGTTTACTTTATTTAATAAATATGTTTGTAATTTCTTTATCTCCTCGTTATCTCCCTCTTTGTTACAGGCTATGAAACGGCTCATATCATCTTTGTCCCATTATGGCACCGTATTCCCTATATAGTGCTCTACTGTTGACCCGGGAGTAGGGAATATAGGTTGTCATGTGGGATGCAGACCTCCATGTTGCCTCGGTGTTGGGTGTGGTGCTGTGGTATAGTGGTGGACCAGTATACTGGTATTACCATATAGATTGGCTGTCCTGTCCTGTCCTGGCTGACAGTTGCATTTTGATGGAACAGAGGAAGATGGAATGATGGTGATGGAATGGTTTGTTGCCATGTAGGATAGGATGGAGTAGTGGCCAGACCTCAAGGGGGTTTGTGTGTGTGTGTGTGTGTGTGTGTGTGTGTGTGTGTGTGTGGAGAAGGTCACACACACAGAAACACAGAGGACACATACTGTATATTCATCCCATCTTATGTCAACAATCAGCCAGAAGACCAGGAAGGAAATGAATAATGGAGGGATGAAGATGAATCCTGTCCATCCTGTACCCTGATTTACAGAGCAAGAGGACACTGACCCTAGTGTGATGGCTGTAGAGCGTAACAGAACATAACATAGCCTGGTAGATACAGTGTCACCTGGTCACCTGTAACACAGAGTTGCAGAGTTCTAGGAAGGAACAGTTAATTTAAGCTTAAAGGGATGTGCTATTATTTCCTCGTTGTGCCACTGTTCTCCCTGTGCTCTGTTACTCTATATGGAAATGTTATTCCTCCCACTTACAGAGTGGCCGAGATTCAATCATTGGCATGTTGTCAACAAGTGTACTGCACTGTCGACAACGTCCCTTTAAAAGGTATTTTCCCAGATGTTGTCAATTTCTCTATGAAACAAATTACCTGCAGTCAAGGTTGGGGAGTAACTGATAACATGTCATCAGTTACATGTCATCTGATTACAAAAACCCCCCGAATCAGTTATATTACCAGCAAAAATAGTGTAATCAGATTACAGATACTTTTGAAAAAGTGGATTACTTCTTGGATTACTTTTAAACATTATGACACTTTTCTGTTTTTCTCAATGACATTCAATTCAGCATTGAACAAAGGATCAAGTTGAAGTTTGTTCCTCCTGAACGAGTCAGATATCAACACTATGATTACACACCAAATGTGTTTGATGGATCCATTTTTTTTAATGCCTTTCAAAGATGCACTCCAGGAGCTTAAGCACAACAAACTCGCAAAACATAAATAGCATGAATTGGATTCGTAACATATAATACTAATTGCAAAAAAAATAAAGGACGTAGCATATTACAGGATGGATATTACAGGATATTACAGGATGTAATAAATCACACGAAATGGATGACGTCGTACACAATTTGATGATGTAGTACACAAAAAACAGGGACCACTTTTGACTTGTGAGCACCACTCAAAACTACTGGCTGAAATTATACAAAAGTTCAAGAGTGCATCTTCAAAGGGGAAAGTATTTCCAAAGTAATCAGATTGTTACTGAGTTTGTTACATTACTGATAACGCGGCTTTGATTGAATCCCGGCCTGTGTCTTTCTAATGATTGTAAAACAACTTAGTTGGCATTAGCCAGAGGACTCCACGTTCAGCTACAGACACACTTCATTAACATGGTGACAATGACCCTGCCTCACCCCAATTATCACCTGCATTACTGCCATCACTCTCCCTGATTATCTGAGGCACACACACACCTCATTTGCAGGATGAAAACCTCTAGGTTTTGAAAACGTGTAGGCTTACTTGCCTCGTCATCAATGTCACCTTGACAACAATGATCAATAGCCTCATATTTTTATTTTTTTTACTAGGAAAGTCAGTTAAGAACAAATTCTTATTTACAATGACGGCCTAGGAACAGTAGTTAACTGCCTTGTTCATGGGCAGAACAACAGATTTGCACCTTGTCAGCTCGGGGATTCGGTCTTGCAACCTTTCTGTTACTAGTCCAACGCTCTAACCACTAGGCTACGCTGTCGCCTGAGTCTTCACTCAGTCAGTTCAGATAATTAAAAAAAGCTAATGACGAGCATTACTATATACAGATAGACAGACACAGAGAATGATCTGTAAGGTCCCTTAGTCGAGCAGTGAATGTCAAACACAGATTCAACCACAAAGACCAGGGAGGTTTTCCAATGCCTCGCAAAGAAGAGCACCTATTGGTAGTTGGGTAAAAATAAAAAGCCGACATTGAATATCCCTTTGAGCATGGTGAAGTTATTACACTTTGGATGGTGTATCAATACACCCAGTCACTACAAGGATACAGGCATCCTTCCTAACTCAGTTGCCGGAGAGGAAAATGTTTCATCATATACCCTAGAAAGATGGCACCGGAGTGTAGGGATGCCGTCTTATCAGCTCTCAATCAACCATGCTATTTTGTTTGTTTTTTCACATTGTTCGTAGCTTGTTTTGTACATAATGTTGCTGCTACCATCTCTTATGACCGAAAAGAGCTTCTGGACATCAGAACTGGGTTTACTCACCTCAAATTGGATGAGGAGTTCTTCTTCAATGAGTCGAACGCGAGGGATATACTACAGACACCCGACCAGGCCCAGATCCCAGTGATTCGCTGGAAAAGGAAACTTAGGTTTTGCGGAAAGAGATCAAGATGCCTTGTGAGGATCAGGCGATGACTGGCTAATCCGCTTTTGGCTTCCGTCCTGCTAGCTAACATTCAATCGCTGGAAAATAAACGGGACGACCTGAAAGCACGTATATCTTACCAACGGGACATAAAACATTTTAATATATTTTGTTTCACTGAGTCGTGGCTGAACGACGATATTAAGAACATACAGTTGGTGGGTTATACACTCTATCGGCAGGACAGAACAGCAGCCTCTGGTAAGACACAGGGCATGGGCCTATGCATATTTGTAAACAATAGCTGGAGCATGATATCTAAGGGTTTAGCTTACCTCATGATAAGCTGTAGACCACACTATTTACCTAAAGAGTTTTCATCTGTATTTTTCGTAGCTGTCTACATACCACCACAGACCGAGGCTGGCACTAAAACCGCACTCAATGAGCTGTATTCCACCAATAGCAAGCAGGAAAACACTCATCCAGAGGCGGTGCTCCTAGTGGCCGGGGACTTTAATGCAGGGAAACTTAAATCAGTTTTACCAAATTTCTATCAGCATGTTAAATGTGCAACCAGAGGAAGAAAAATTCTAGACAACCTTTACTCCACACACAGAGACATGTACAAAGCTCTGCCTCGCCCTCCATTTGACAAATCTGACCATAACTCAATCCTCCTGATTCCTGCTTACAAGCAACATTTAAAGCAGGAAGCACCAGTGACTAAATCCATAAAGAAGTGGTCAGATGAAACAGATGCTAAACTACATGACTATTTTCTAGCAGACTGGAATATGTTCCGGGATTTTTCCGATGGCATTGAGGAGTACACCACATCAGTCACTGGCTTTATCAATAAGTGCATCAAGGACCTCGTCCCCACAGTGACTGTACGTACATACCCCAACCAGAAGCCATGGATTACAAGCAAACATTCGCACTGAGCTAAAGGCTAGAGCTGCCGCATTCAAGGAGAAGGACACTAACCAGGGAAGCTTATAAGAAATCCAACTATGTCCTCCAATGAACCATCAAACAGGCAAAGCGTCTATACAGGACTAAGTGTCACGGTGTCAGGGGCGTCGTAAAAGCTAGACCAAGGCGCAGCGGGTATCATGCTCATCTTCTTTATTTATTATAAGAGAACACTTAAACAAAATATAAACTAACGCCAAACAACAGTTCCGTAAGGACACAAGCACTACACGAAAAACAACCACCCACAAAACCCAAAGGAAAACAGGCTGCCTAAGTATGGCTTCCAATCAGAGACAACGAAAGACACCTGCCTCTGATTGGAAACCACACTCGGCCAAACCTGGAAAACGGAACATAGAAAATGAAAACTAGAACCAAAATCCCCTAGACAAAAAACCCCAAAACACAAAACAAACACCCCCTGCCACGCCCTGACCATACTACAATGACAAAAGACCCCTTTACTGGTCAGGACGTGACACACGGCTGTTCGAAGGAGCAGACCAAGATGCAGCATTTTCGTAGTTCTGCATATTTATTAAAAGTGAAACTGAATGCAATACACTGAAATACTAGAAAATACAAAACAACAAACCGTGACACAGAGAGTACAACACACTACTCAAAAGACAATAACCCACAAACAACATGCAGAAACAGCCCTACTAAATATGACCTCCAATCAGAGGCAACGAGGACCAGCTGCCTCCAATTGAAGGTCAACCCAATAAACCCCAACCTAGAAATAGACAAACTAGAATTACAACATAGAAATAGAAAACATAGAACAAACACAAAAACACCCCCTGTCATGCCCTGACCACTCTACCATAGAAAATATCAACTTATATTGGTCAGGACATGACTGTAACGGCTGTCGTCGCAAGAAAACCAAGATGCAGCGGAGGTTGTGGATTCATTATAAATATTTAATAAAATGAACCACTATAAACAAAACATCAAACAGCAACGAAAGCTAACAGTCCTGTCTGGTCAAAAACAAACGAGACAGAAAACAATCCCCCACCAAAACCCAAAGGAAAAACCTGCTCCTTATGTGTGACTCCCAATCAACAACAACGGACTTCAGCTGTGCCTGATTGGGAGTCACACACGGCCCAAAACAAAAGAAATACAAAAAAACCTAGAAAAAGAACATAGAACGCCCACCCAATGTAACACCCTGGCCTAACCAAAATAAAGAACAAAAAAACCCTCTCTATGGCCAGGGCGTTACAGTAATCCCCACCCCAAGGTGCGGACTCCGGCCGCAAAACCTGACACTGAAGGGGAGGGCCCGGGTGGACCTTCTTACGGGGGCGGCTCAGGTGCGGGACGTGGCCTCTGCCCCACCCTTGGCGTCGCCCTCTTAGGTGGCGCAGCTGGTCGCGCCGAAGGTCTGGTGGGCGACCCTGACTTCGCTGGCGGCGATGGCTGCGCCCGGCTGGCGGGCGGCGATGGCAGATCCGGACAGGCGGGCCACTCTGGCAGCTCCGGACAGGCGGGCCACTCTGGCATCTCCGGACAGGCGGGCCACTCTGGCAGCTCCGGACAGGCGGGCCACTCTGGCAGCTCCGGACAGGCGGGCCACTCTGGCAGCTCCGGACAGGCGGGCCACTCTGGCAGCTCCGGACAGGCGGGCCACTCTGGCAGCTCCGGACAGGCGGGCCACTCTGGCAGCTCCGGACAGGCGGGCCACTCTGGCAGCTCCTGACAAGCGGGCCACTCTGGCAGCTCCTGACAAGCGGGCCACTCTGGCAGCTCCTGACAAGCGGGCCACTCTGGCAGCTCCTGACAAGCGGGCCACTCTGGCAGCTCCTGACAAGCGGGCCACTCTGGCAGCTCCTGACAAGCGGGCCACTCTGGCAGCTCCTGACAAGCGGGCCACTCTGGCAGCTCCTGACAAGCGGGCCACTCTGGCAGCTCCGGACAAGCGGGCCACTCTGGCAGCTCCTGACAAGCGGGCCACTCTGGCAGCTCCTGACAAGCGGGCCACTCTGGCAGCTCCTGACAAGCGGGCCACTCTGGAGGCCTAGTCCTGGGAGGAGGCACAGGACGGACCAGGATGGGGAGACCCACTGGAGGCCCGGACCTAGGAGGAGGCACAGGACGGACCAGGATGGGGAGACCCAGTGGAGGCCTGGCCCGAGGAGGAGGCACAGGGTAAACTGGGCTGTGGGGGAGCACTGGAGTTTTGGTACGGACGCTCGACATGCTTACTCCAGGCTGAATGCCCACTTTGGCCTGGCACGGGCGGAGAGCAGGCATTGGGCGAACTGGACCCTCCCAGCGCCCTGGAGACCCAGTGCGCAACGCCGGCGCCGGATAACCTGGACCGAGGAGGCGCACTGGAGACCAGACGCGCTGAGCTGGCACAACCCATCCTGGCTCCATGCCTGCTCTCGCATGGCACTTGCGGGGGGCTGGCATGTAGCGCTCCGGGCTATCAACGCGTACTGGGGACACCGTGCGCTTTACCGCATAACACGGTACCTGACCAGTACTGCGCTGCCTCCTGTAAGCACAGGGAGTTGGCTCAGGTCTACCGCCTGACTCTGCCAATCTCCCCGTGTGCCCCCCAAAAAATGTTTAGCTCTCGCCGCCTCGATCTCCCACTGCGGGCGGCGATAATCCCCAGCCTGAGCCCATGGTCCTTTACCGTCCAGGATTTCCTCCCAAGTCCATGACTCCAGATAGCTTCTCTCCATTTTTTTTCAACGTCCATGAGTCCCGATAACTCTTCTCCTTCCTCCGCTGCTTGGTCCGTTTCTTGGTGGGGGATTCTGTAACGGCTGTCGTCGCAAGAAAACCAAGATGCAACGGAGGTTGTGGATTCATTATAAATATTTAATAAAATGAACCACTATAAACAAAACATCAAACAGCAACGAAAGCTAACAGTCCTGTCTGGTCAAAAACGAACGAGACAGAAAACAATCCCCCACCAAAACCCAAAGGAAAAACCTGCTCCTTATGTGTGACTCCCAATCAACAACAACGGACTTCAGCTGTGCCTGATTGGGAGTCACACACGGCCCAAAACAAAGAAATACAAAAAACCTAGAAAAAGAACATAGAACGCCCACCCAATGTAACACCCTGGCCTAACCAAAATAAAAAATAAAAAACCCCTCTCTATGGCCAGGGCGTTACAGTGACACTAAGATCGAAAAGTACTACACCGGCTGCGACGCTCGTCCGATGTGGTAGGGCTTGCATACTATTACAGACTACAAAGGGAAGCACAGCCGAGAGCTGCCCAGTGACACGAGCCTACCAGACGAGCTAAATAACTTCTATGCTCGCTTCAAGGCAAGTAACACTGAAACGTGAATAAGAGCATCAGCTGGTTCCGGACAACTGTGTGATCACGCTCTCTGCAGTCGATGTAAGTAAGCCCTTTAAACAGGTCAACATTCACAAGGCCGCAGGGCCAGATGGATTACCAAGATGTGAACTCAGAGCATGCGCTGACCAACTGCCAAGTGTTTTCACTGGCATGTTCAACCTCTACCTGTCTGAGTCTGTAATACCAACATGTTTCAAGTAGACCACCATAGTCCCTGTGCCCAAGAACACTAAGGTAACCTGCCTAAATGACTACCGACCTGTAGCACACATCTGTAGCCATGAAATTCTTGGAAAGGCTGGTCATGGCTCACTTCAACACCATTATCCCAGAAACCCTAGACCCACTCCAATTTCCATACCGCCCAAACAGATCCACAGATGATGCAATCTCTATTGCACTCCACACTGCCCTTTCCCACCTGGACAAAAGGAACACTTGTGAGAATGCTACCAATTGACTACAGCTCAGCGTTCAACACCATAGTGCCCTCAAAGCTCATCACTAAGCTAAGGACCCTGGGACTAAACACCTCCCTCTGCAACTGTATCCTGGACCTCCTGACGGGCTGCCCCCAGGTGGTAAGGGTAGGTAACAACACATCCGCCATGCTGATCCTCAACACGGGGGCCCCTCAGGGGTGCGTGCTCAGTCCACTCCTGTACTCCCTGTTCACTCATGACTGCACGGCCAGGCACGACTCCAACACCATCATTAAGTTTGCTGATGACACAACAGTGGTAGGCCTGATAACCGACAACAGCGAGACAGCCTATAGAGAGGATGTCAGAGACCTGACCATGTGGTGCAAGGACAACAACCTCTCCCTCAACGTGATCAAGACAAAGGAAATGATTGTGGCCTACAGGAAAAGGAGGACCGAGCACACCCCCATTCTCATCGACAGGGCTGTAGTGGAGCAGGTTCCTTGAAGCGCTCAACAAACTAACACAGTCCAAGCACACCAAGACAGTCGTGAAGAGGGCGCTACAAAACCTATTCCCCCTCAGGAGACTGAAAATATTTGTCATGGGTCCTCAGATCCTCAAAAGGTTTTACAGCTGCACCATCGAGAGCATTCTGACAGGTTGCATCACTGCCTGGTATGGCAACTGCTCGGCCTCTGACCGCAAGGTACTACGGAGGGTAGTGCGTAAGTCCCAGTACATCACCGGGCCAAGCTTCCGGCCATCCAGGACCTCTATACTAGAAATTGTCAAAGACTCCTGCCACCCTAGTCATAGACTGTTCTCTCTGCTACCACATGGCAAGCGATACCAGAGCGCCAAGTCTAGGTCCAAGAGGCTTCTAAACAGCTTCTACACCAAAGCCATAAGACTCCTGAACAGCTAATCAAATGGCTACCCAGACTATTTGCATTGCCCCCCCCACCCATTCTGCTGCTACTCTCTGTTATTATCTATGCATAGCCACTTTATTAACTCTACCTACATGTACATAATTACCTCAATTACATTTACTCTGTACCGGTACCCCTTGTATATAGCCCCACTATTGTTATTTGCTGCTGCTCTTTAATTATTTGTTATTCATATCTCTTACTTTTTTGGGGATTTTCTTAAAACTGCGTTGTTGGTTAAGGACTTGTAAGTAAGCATTTCACTGTAAGGTGTATTCGGCGCATGTGACAAATCAAATTTGATTTAATTTGAAGGAAACCGCTCAGTGATTTCACCATGAGGCCAATGGTGACTTTAAAACAGTGGGTATGATAGGAGAAAACTGAGGATGGATCAACAACATTCTAGTTACTCCACAATACTAACCTAATTGACAGAGTGAAAGAAGAAAAGCCTGCACAGAATAAAAATATTCAAAAACATGCTTTTTGCAACAAGGCACTAAAGTAATATTGCAAAAAAAATGTGTCAAACAAATTAACTTTTTTTCCTGAACACAAAGTATTAGGTTTGAATTTTGAAAAGAATAATGGACAAATGTTTCACAATCGAGGTTTGGAACGGCCTTAGCGACTTACCCAGAAAGCTGTGATCGCTGCCAAAAATTCTTCTACAAAGTATGGACTCAGGGGTGTGAAAACTTATGTAAATTAGATATTTCTGTATTTAATTTTCAAAAAACTCTTAAATACATGATCACTTTGTCATTATGAGGTATTGTGTGTAGTTGGGTGAGAAAATTATCTATTTAATCCATTATGAATTCAGGCAACAAAATGTGTAATAAATCAAGGGGTATGAAGACCCTGTGTATATATATATATACGTATATAGAATGAGATCCAGGAGGTGTGTCTTTTGCTGTGTGTGTGTGTGTGTGCGTGCATGCGTGCGTGCGTGCGTGCGTGTGCGTGTCTGTGTGTGTACGTGCCTGCATATTGTATATGTGTGGCCCAGGCAAAGAGAACAGCAAACAAAAGGCAGTTAATTAATTTGGACAGAGCTAGCACACAACAGCCATCCTTCCCTAATGTACTGGCCTTATTACCTTCAAGTAATTAGAGGGAGAGAAAGGAGAAGAGAGAGAGATAGAGAGGGGGAGAGAAAGAGAGAGAGATAGAGAGAGACCCATGCTGACTGCACTGAGACATTTAGAGAAAATGAATTGGAGGAGAGAGAATGTGATCTGATAACTGGTTAATACTACTGGGGAAATAGATCAAACTCTCAACCAGACCATCTTGTAATGGTTGCCCTCCTTTCCTCCTTGGAGTCGTCTCTCTTTCTCTCTCCCTCACAACCTCCTGTGGAGTCGCACCTTGCCAATTAATTGGCCCATTCTTCCTAGTGGATGAAGGATTAAAGAGAGAGAAACCCACAGAACCTGTATTAAACCGTCATATCTAATCAATCCATCCCTAGGTCTACCGTATTGCATCATGCTCTATAGATGACATCATGCTCTATAGATGACATCATGCTCTATAGATGACATCATAGGATTAACTTTCCAATGTTTCAAAAAAAACGTTTTTCTGGTCTAATAAGTTATTTTAACAAGAATATTGTGATTATACAAATCTTATGCTTCCTCCTTATCTGTGTCAGATGTATTGGAATAAGGTAGAAGACACATTTATAACAAAATATTATTCTAGTTCTTCTCCTTCCAAATCCCCTCTCTCTCTCTCTGGGATTTGAAGAGGTAAGGTTTCAGATGTTTTCAGGAAGATGGGTTGGGACTCTACTGTCCTAGCTTCAGCTGGTCTCACCATTGGGGTGCCAGGTTCAGAGAAGAGCTTGGACTGTAGGGTTTGAGCATAGCCTGAAGGTAAGGGAGGGGAAGTTCCTCTTGCCGTTCTGTAGGTAAGCACCATGGTCTTGTAGTGGATGCGAGCTTCGACTGGAAGCCAGTAGAGTGTGCGGAAGAACAGGGAGATATGAGAGAACTTGGGAAGGTTGAAAACCAGGCGGGCTGCAGCGTTCTGGATAAGTTGCCAGTAGTGAGAGTACGTGGTGCAGACACAGATTCCTTCCATGTCACCTGGTAGGAACGGCCTGCCAGGTAGAGTGCAATCCATGAGTGTGCAGAGTCTGAGACACCCAGCCCTGAGAGGGTGGAGAGGAGGATCTGATAGAGCCTGAGACGCCCAGCCCTGAGAGGGTGGAGAGGAGGATCTGATGGTTCATGGTATTGTAGGCAGCAGATAGAACTAGGAGAATGAGAACAGAGAGTCAGCTTTGGCAGTGCAGAGCCTCCGTGACACAGAGAAGAGCAGTCTCGGTTGAGTGACCCGCCTTGAAGTCTGACTGGTTAGGTTAAAAAAGATCGTTCTGAGAGAAAAAAGGAGAAAGCGGATCAGGGACAACACACTCAAGTGTTTTGGAAAGAAAAGAAAGAAAGAAGGGATAGAGCTCTATAGTTGTTGATGAGTTGAGTGTTGGTTTCTTGAGGAGCAGAGCGACTCAGGCCATTTTGAAGTCAGAAGGGGATGCAGCCAGTGGTCAGGGATGAGATGATGAGGGAAGTGAGAAATGAGAGAATCTCTCCTGAGATGGTCTGGAGAAGGGAGGAGGGGACAGGGTTGAGCGGTGCAAGTTGTCGGGCAGCCAGACCTCACTAGTTACAGGAGGTCATCTGAAGAGAGAGGGGAGAAAGAGGTCAAGGTTCAGGGTAATTCTGTGTGAGTGGGACCAGTGAACTCAATAGGCTGAGTGAATGAGTAGAGGATGTCTTCAACCTTATTTTCCCCAAAGAGGCAGATAAAGTCGTCCTCAGAGAGGGAGGAGGGAGGGGAAGGGGATGGAGGATTAAGGAGGGAGGAGAAGGTGGAAAAGAGTTTCATAGGGTTAGAAGCTTGAAATTTAGAGTGGTAGAAAGTGACTTTTAGCAGCAGATACAGAGGAAGAGAACAGAGAGGACGGAGTGAAAGGATGAGAGGTCCTCCGGGAAGATTCGTTTTTTCGCTCAGCTGCCCGCAGCCCTGTTCTGTAAGCTCCAATGAGTCACTCAGCCACAGAGCAGGAGGGGAGGGCCGAGCCGGCCGGGAGGAAAGGGGACAGTGAGAGTCATAGGATGAGGAAAGGGAGGAGATTAGGGTTGAAGAGGCAGAATCAGGAGACAGGAGGGAGAAGGATTTAGCAGAAGGGAGAGATGATGGGATAGAAGAGGAAAGAGTAGTGGGAGAGAGAGAGAGACGACTGTGACGGTGCATTACCATCTGGGTAGGGGCTAAGTGGTTAGGGTTTGAGGAAAGGAGACATAAAAGGAAACAAAGTAGTGATCAGAGACTTGGGGGGGGGGGCGGGTTGCAGTGAGATTAGTAGGCGAGCAGCCTCTAGTAAAGATGAGGTCAAGCGTATTGCCTGCCTTGTGAGTTGGAGGGGATTGGTAAAGGTTGAGGTGAAAAGAGGCAAGGAGGGGAAAGAGAGAGTTGGAAAGAAATATATCTAAGGCATATGTCGCGATGTTGAAGTTGCCAAGTACGAAGACCAGTGAACTATCATCAGTAAATTCGCTTATCAAGGTGTCAAGCTCATTGAGGAACTCTCCAAAGGAACCTGGTGCGCGATAGATGACAATAATGTTAAGCTTCAGTGGACAATGACAGCGTGGAATTGAAATGAGCAGATGGACAGGTGAGAGGGGGAGAAAAGAGGAAATCTACTCTCAGGAGAAATGAGTAGACCTGTATCACCACCATGACGACCAGATGCTCTAACACTATGAGCGAAAACAGATGAAGAGAGAGCAGCTGGAGTAGCAGTGTTCTCTGGGATGATCCATGTCTCCGTCAGGAACAAAAAGTCAAGGGACTGAAGGGCAGCAAAAGCTGACATGAACTCGGCGTTCTTGACCACAGATAGGCAGTTCCAAACGCTGTCAGACACCCAGAATTCCACACAGGTTGTGTGCGCAGGACACATTAAATTAGAAGGGCTGCAGCCAAGTAGTGGGGAGCGTCTGTAAAGCCTACAGGGAGAGGTGCGAACAGCTAGAGAAAACACACACATAGTTGACAAAGCTGCAAAAGAGCAAAATTAGATCATCTGTAGATAACTAGGTAAGATACTCAAGTGAGAGAGTGGTGTGGCGCCTTCCTCGAACAACTCGGCAGAACCGTCTTAGTTTTCGGTGACACAATCGCTGCTTACAGCTACCGCTGAGAAACCAGGGGAGACTGAGGAGCGAACACTAATTGCTAAATTGCCCTGCCTCTTGATCCTCATTAATGTGTCAACAACTATCTGCAAGTAATGAGCAGTCAGCAGTTCACACACCAAGTAGGCTACTGGGCAGGACTTAAAGTAGATGGCCCTAGCTAGCAAAAAAACAGTACTAGACCACAAAAGAGAAAGAAAACATTTTGACTTATTACTGGAGATCAGGAGTCTTCTAAGCAATTTAATGAAGCACACCATGAGGTCTATTTAGAGGTCTTGTTGATTGATTAGAGGTCTTATTGATTGATTAGAGGTCTTGTTGATTGATTAGAGGTCTTGTTGTTTTAGTGGAGCCTCAATAGAAGGTCTGTTGAAAAACCTTGTTTGAATGGCCTCGTATATCTAGAGTGCAGAGAAAAGGTTGATTGCATATGGTCCCCCATTTTGTTTTCTTCTTCTTCTTTGTATTATTATTATTATAATCAAGTCTGTGTAGTTAAGTAAGCACTCAAAGTAGAGATGTGTGTACATACTGCATGTCTAGTCAATATCTGATGTAAATAATTACATGACCTTGTGTGTCTTTTTTTTATTTCACCTTTATTTAACCAGGTAGGCAAGTTGAGAACAAGTTCTCATTTACAATTGCGACCTGGCCAAGATAAAGCAAAGCAGTTCGACAACATACAACAACACAGAGTTACACATGGAGTAAACAACATACAGTCAATAATACAGTAGAAAAAAAAATAAGACTATATACAATGTGAGCAAATGATGTGAGATAAGGGAGGTAAAAGCAAAAAAATGCCATGGTGGCAAAGTAAATAAAGTATAGCAAGAAAAACACTGGAATGGTAGATTTGTAGTTTGAAGAAAGTTCAAAGTTCAAATATAAATAATATGGTGCAAAGGAGCAAAATAAATAAAATAAATAAATACAGTAGGGGAAGAGGTAGTAGTTTGGGCTAAATTATAGATGGGCTATGTACAGGTGCAGTGATCTGTGAGCTGCTCTGACAGCTGGTGCTTAAAGCTAGTGAGGGAGATAAGTGTTTCCAATTTCAGAGATTTTTGTAGTTCATTCCAGTCGTTGGCAGCAGAGAACTGGAAGGAGAGACGACGAAAGGAGGAGTTGGCTTTAGGGGTGACCAGAGAGATATACCTGCTGGAGCGCGTGCTACAGGTGGGTGCTGCTATGGTGACCAGTGAGCGGAGATAAGGGGGGACTTTACCTAGCAGGGTCTTGTAGATGACCTGGAGCCAATGTGTTTGGCGACGATTATGAAGTGAAGGCCAGCCAACGAGAGCATACAGATCGCAGTGGTGGGTTGTATATGGGGCTTTGGTGACAAAACGGATGGCACTGTGATAGACTGCATCCAGCTTGTTGAGTAGGGTATTGGAGGCTATTTTGTAAATGACATCGCCGAAGTCGAGGATTGGTAGGATGGTCAGTTTTACGAGGGTATGTTTGGCAGCATGAGTGAAGGATGCTTTGTTGCGAAATAGGAAGCCAATTCTAGATTTCACTTTGGATTGGAGATGATTGATGTGAGTCTGGAAGGAGAGTTTACAGTCTAACCAGACACCTAGGTATTTGTAGTTGTCCACAAATTCTAAGTTAGAACCGTCCAGAGAAGTTATGCTGGATGGGCGGGCAGGTGCAGGCAGCGATCGGTTGAAGAGCATGCATTTAGTTTTACTTGTGTTTAGGAGCAGTTGGAGGCCACGGAAGGAGAGTTGAATGGCATTGAAGCTCGTCTGGAGGGTTGTTAACACAGTGTCCAAAGAAGGGCCAGAAGTATACAGAATGGTGTCGTCTGCGTAGAGGTGGATCAGAGATTCACCAGCAGCAAGAGCAACATCATTTATGTATACAGAGAAAAGAGTTGGCCCAATAATTGAACCCTGTGGTACCCCCATAGAGACTGCCAGAGGTCCAGACAGTAGGCCCTCCGATTTGACACACTGAACTCTGTCAGAGAAGTAGTTGGTAAACCAGGCGACGCAATCGTTTGAGAAACCAAGGCTACTAAGTCTGCCGATGAGGATGTGGTGATTAACAGAGTCAAAAGCTTTGGCCAGGTCAATGAATACGGCAGCACAGTATTGTTTCTTATCGATGGCGGTTACGATGTCGTTTAGGACATTGAGCGTGGCTGAGGTGCACCCATGACCAGCTCTGAAACCAGATTGCATAGCGGAGAGGGTGCGGTGGGATTCGAAATAGTCGGTAATCTGTTTGTTGACTTGGCTTTCGAAGACCTTAGAAAGGCAGGGTAGGATGGATATAGGTCTATAGCAATTTGGGTCAAGAGTGTCACCTCCTTTGAAGAGGGGGATGACAGCAGCTGCTTTCCAATCTATGGGAATCTCAGACAACACGAAAGAGAGGTTGAACAGGCTAGTAATAGGGGTTGCAATAATTTCGGCAGATAATTTTAGAAAGAAAGGGTCCAGATTGTCAAGCCCATCTGATTTGTAGGGGTCCAGATTTTGCAGCTCTTTCAGAACATCAGCTGAATGGATTTGGGAGAAGGAGAAATGGGGGAGGTTTGGGCGAGTAGCTGTGGGGGGTGCAGTGCTGTTGAATGCAGTAGGGGTAGTTAGGTGGAAAGCATGGCCAGCCGTAGAAAAATGCTCATTGAAATTCTCAATTATAGTGGGCTTATCGGTGGTGACAGAGTTTCCTATCCTCAGTGCAGTGGGCAGTGTCTCTGGAATAGATATTTAAAATGGACATTTCTGAAGAAGTCTATTGAGGAGAAACAGATGTATAACTGCACATGATCTTTGGAAATAGGAATGCTGGGAATACCTTGGTAGATGGGAAACAGATTGTTGGATTGGTAATAAACTATGTTATTGATGAGGAGCCCATGAGTCTTTTCCCAACGGACCATATACACAATGGGGGACCCTATGCAATCAACCTTTTCTCTGCACTCTAGATCGACGAGGCCATTCAAACAAGGGTTTTCAACAGACCTATTGAGTCTCCACTAAATCAACAAACCCTCTAAATAGACCTCATGATTCTCTGTCTAGGCCTTCGCTATTTAACCTAGGGCACACACACACAATGGGGCCTCTCCAAGGGCTTATCCTGGGGCCTCTCCTAGATGTTACCCTGGGGCCTCTCCTAGATGTTACCCTGGGGCCTCTCCTAGATGTTACCCTGGGGCCTCTCCTAGATGTTACCCTGGGGCCTCTCCTAGATGTTACCCTGGGGCCTCTCCTAGATGTTACCCTGGGGCCTCTCCTAGATGTTATCCTGGGCCCTCTCCTAGATGTTACCCTGGGGCCTCTCCTAGATGTTATCCTGGGGCCTCTCCTAGATGTTACCCTGGGGCCTCTCCTAGATGTTATCCTGGGCCCTCTCCTAGATGTTATCCTGGGCCCTCTCCTAGATGTTATCCTGGGCCCTCTCCTAGATGTTACCCTGGGGCCTCTCCTAGATGTTATCCTGGGGTCTCTCCTAGATGTTATCCTGGGGTCTCTCCTAGATGTTATCCTGGGGTCTCTCCTAGATGTTATCCTGGGGTCTCTCCTAGATGTTATCCTGGGGCCTCTCCTAGATGTTATCCTGGGGCCTCTCCTAGATGTTATCCTGGGGCCTCTCCTAGATGTTACCCTGGGGCCTCTCCTAGATGTTACCCTGGGGCCTCTCCTAGATGTTATCCTGGGGCCTCTCCTAGATGTTATCCTGGGGTCTCTCCTAGATGTTATCCTGGGGCCTCTCCTAGATGTTACCCTGGGGCCTCTCCTAGATGTTACCCTGGGGCCTCTCCTAGATGTTATCCTGGGGCCTCTCCTAGATGTTATCCTGGGGTCTCTCCTAGATGTTATCCTGGGGCCTCTCCTAGATGTTACCCTGGGGCCTCTCCTAGATGTTACCCTGGGGCTGTGGTGGATCTTTTCTTCTCATTCTTTTTCAATTTCTCCGTCATCTACACAAACTCTCTCTCTCTCTCTCTCTCTCTCTCTCTCTCTCTCTCTCTCTCTCTCTCTCTCTCTCTCTCTCTCTCTCTCTCTCTCTCTCTCGCTCTCTCTGTCTTTCTCAATTTAAATGTTCTATTTCAATTTAATTTAATGGCTTTATTCGCATTGTTTACATTGCCAAAGCAAGTGGAGTAGATAATAAAGAAAATTGAAATAAACAATAATAATTAACAGTAAACATTAAGCTCACAGAAGTTCCAAAAGAATAAAGACATTTCAAATGTCATTATGTCTATATACAGTGTCGTAACGATGTGCAGGTAGTTAAAGTACAAAAGGGAAAATAAATACACGTATTTATAATGGTGTTTGTTCTTCACTGGTTGCCCTTTTTTTGTGTCAGCAGGTCACAAATCTTGCTGCTGTGGTATTTCACCCAGTAGATATGGGAGTTTAACAAAATTGGATTTGTTTTCAAATTCTTTGTGAATCTTTGTCTATAATATACATACATACATTTGGAAGGCTAGGAAGTGCAGCTCAGATTCCACCTCATTTTGTGGGCAGTGTTGCACATAGCCGGTCTTCTCTTTTTATTAAATGTTTTACTTAACTGACTTGGCTAGTTAAATAAAGGTTAAGAACAAATTGTTGTTTACAATGACGGCCTACCAAAAGGCAAAAGGCCTCCTGCGGAGACGGGGGCTGGGATTTAAAAAAAATAAAAAAATAAAAACATAGGACAAAACACATCACTACAAGAAAGACAATAAAACACTAAATAAAGAGAGACCTAAGACAACAACATAGCAAGACAGGTCTATCTACGGCAGCCTTTCTCAATAGCAAGGCTATGCTCACTGAATCTGTACATAGTCAAAACTTTCCTTAAGTTTGGGTCAGTCGCAGTGGTCAGGTATTCTGCCACTGTGTACTCTCTGTTTAGTGCCAAATAGGATAACAGTTTGCTCTGTTTATTTGTTATATGTTTATTCTTTCCCATGTGCCAATAAATTATCTTGTTGTTTTCTCATGATTTGGTTGGGTTTAATTGTGTTGCTGTCCTGGGGCTCTGTGAGGTCTGTTCGTGTTTGTGAACAGAGCTCCAGGATCAGCTTGCTTAGGGGACTCTTCTCTAGGTTCATCTATCTGTAGGTGATGGCTCTCTCTCTATCTATCGCTCTCTCTCTGTTTCTCTCTCTCCCTCTCTCTCTTCTCCTTTCTCTCCCTCTAATTACTTGTAGGTAATAAGGCCAGTACATTAGGGGAGGATGGCTGTTGTGTGCTAGCTACCAAATTAATTAACTGCCTTTAATTTGCAGTTCTCTTTGCCTGGGCAAATCCCCTCTCTGTGTCTGACAAAACACTCTCTCTCTCTCTCCCTCTCTCGCCCAAGGCCACACATTAACAGTGCGCAGGCACGTACACACGCACGCACGCACACACACAGCGAAGGACACACATCCTGGATCTGTACAGAACATGGTTGTACAAAACGTCAACCATCGTATGCACCCGCTAATCGTCATAAACAGGGGGCACCAGATTGAACAGGTGTAGAGCAGCTAGTGAAATGGACATGTTCTCCTGGTAACCTGTAGAGAGAGCGAGAGAGAGAGAGAGAGAGAGAGAGAGAGAGGTTTTGTGTGTGAATATGTACACTGCCTTCAGAAAGTATTCAGACCCCTTGACTTTTTCCACATTTTGTTAGGTTACAACCTTATTTTAAAATGTATTAAATTGTTTTTTCCCCCCTCATCAATCTACACACAATACCCCATAATGACATATCCAAAACAGGTTTATAGAACATGAAACAAAATCTTAAATATCATATTTACATAAGTATTCAGACCCTTTACCCAGTACTTTGTTGAAACACCTTTGGCAGTGATTACAGCCTTGAGTCTTCTTGGGTATGACACTACAAGCTTGGCACACCTGTATTTGGGGAGTTTCTCCCATTCTTCTCTGAAGATCTTCTCAAGCTCTGTCAGGTTGGATGGGGAGCGTTGCTGCACAGCTATTTTTTGTTCTCTCCAGTGATGTTCGATCAGGTTCAAGTCCAGGCTCTGGCAGTCAGAGATTTGTCCCAAAGCCACTCCTACATTGTCTTGCGGTCGTTGTCCTTGAACCTTGTGCTTAAGGTCGTTGTCCTTGAACCTTCCCCCCAGTCTGAGCTCCTGAGCGCTCTGGAGTAGGTTTTCATCGAGGATCTCTCTGTACTTGGCTCCGTTCACCTTTCCCTCGATCCTGACTAGTCTCCCAGTCCCTGCCACTGAAAAACATCCCAATAGCATGATGCTGCCATCACCATGCTTCACCGTAGGGATGGTGCCAGGTTTTCTCCAGACGTGACGCTTGGCATTCAGGCCAAAGAGTTTAATCTTGGTTTCATCAGTCCAGAGAATCTTGTTTCTTATGGTCTGAGAGTCTTTAGGTGCCTTCTGGCAAACTCCAAGTGGGCTGTCATGTTCCTTTTACTGAGGATTGGTTTCCGTCTGGCCACTCTACCATAAAGGCCTGATTGGTGGAGTGTTGGAGGCCACTGTGTTTTTGGGGACCTTCAATGCTGCAGTAATGTTTTGGTACCCTTCCCCAGATCTGTGGCATGACACAGTCCTGTCTCGGAGCTCTACGGACAATTCCTTCGACCTCATGGCTTGGTTTTTGCTCTGACATGCACTGTCAACTGTGGGACCTTATATAGACAGGTATGTGCCTTTGCAAATCATGTCCAATCAATTGAATTTACCACAGGTGGACTCCAATCAAGTTGTAGAACCATCTCAAGGATGAACAATGGAAACAGGATGCATCTGAGCTCAATTTGTAGTCTCATAGTAAAATGTCTGAATACTTATGTAAATAAGGTATTTCTGTTTTTATTAAATCCATTTTAGAATAAGACTGTAATGTAACAAAATGTGGTAAAAATGTGGTAAAAATGTGGTAAAAAATGTGGTAAAAAATGTGTGTGTGTGTGCGTGTTCGCTCGCGCTCTGTTAGAGTATCTGGATACCCTGCGTTCACCTTGAATTCCCTCTATGAAATGTATCTTCCTCTTTTCAACGTAAACACTCAAAACTATTCCATTAATTTCAGCAAAACAGCTGATCCGTGTAGATCTCCTTCGGGTTTTTAAAAACAAAGCGTATGATTATTTAAATGCTAGGCTCTGGAGAATGTAGTCATTTCTCAGATCTTGCCATTGTCCCAAAGATAAATTAATTTAAAATGTTTTTCTTTCTACAGTTTGTCACCAGTGACTCATCAAATCCCATTGTGGTGTTAGAGACATGGGCCTGTATCCACAAAGTGTCTCAGAGTAAGAGTGCTGATCTAGGATCTGTCCATATAATCTTAATCATTATGATCTAAAAGAAAAAACTGATCCTAGAACAGCACTTACATTCTAAGAGATCTGCATTCCTACTCTGAGAGATGCTTTTGTTGGATACGGGCCCTGACCGGACCTCCTGCTGTGTTCCGGTCTAATTGGACCAATTTACAAGTTTTCTCTCTGAAGAATGTAGTTCATTTAATCTGATTGTCATAAGGTTCCATGACTTTGTCCACACAGGACATCTGAACACACAAAATACATGTTGATGATTTTCATTACATTTTGGGTGTTTTATTTAACTTTTGTACACCTGTGGTGTTCCTGGTCAAAAATGACCAGTCATTAGAAATGAATGGGTGACAGTACAGTTAGTGTATTGAGTTCAGGCACATGTCCATTCATCTGATGGACACACTTCCTCTCCCAGACCCCCACATGCATGTGTGTTTGAGTACACACACACACACACACACACACACACACACACACACACACACACACACACACACCTCACTCCCCTTCTTGGCTTCCATGGCAACCCCCGTGCGAACCTTTCCCCAACATTGTTTCAATAATATATATATAACTTTTCTTGCAGCTCTGGTATATATAAAGCTTTTTTGAGGCCTTACTCATAATTCATTCTGTGGCAGCACAATGACCCAACGATATACTGTATGTGAGGCTCTTGGTCATATCTTTGATCATGACACTGGTGAGGAGGCGTTAAACTTTGACACAAAGTAGTCTGTGATAAATAACACAATATATTTCATCTGAGCGTTTGTTATAGTCAAAATAATCCATACGTTATGCTTTTTTTACGCAACAATGAGTTGTATGAGCTCAGGTCAATGAGGCCTACAGGCCATACTGTCACGCCCTGGCCATAGAGAGGGTTTTGTTCTCTATTTTGGTTAGGCCAGGGTGTGACTAGGGTGGGCATTCTATGTGCCCTTTTCTATGTTTTGTGTATTTCTTTGTTTTGGCCGGGTATGGTTCTCAATCAGGGACAGCTGTCTATCGTTGTCTCTGATTGGGAACCATACTTAGGTAGCCTTTTCCCACAGGGTTTTAGTGGGTAGTTCATTTCTGTTTAGTGTTTTGCACCTTACGGAACTGTTTTCAGTATTCTCCTTGTTATTTTTGTTTTAGTGTTCAGTTATTAAAATAATAATGGACACTTTACCACGCTGCGTTCTGGTCCGATGATTCATCTTCTTCAGACGACGAATACTGTTACACATAAATACCAAATAGAAGTTCAAAACTTGTAATGTTCACAAGAACTAAAGTTAATCAAAAAAATCTAACGCAACATTAGGTGATAATATATGTATTATTATGGATTTATAATCAGCTATAATGGAGCGGTCATTTTGGACCGGGAACACAGAATTAATTAACATGAAAAGAACACAACAGGAGGGTAAATTATATTTCCTGAGATTGACTGACTGAATTAGAACCTCATCATCCACTCGTTGGTTTCTCCGTTCTCCAAACACCATCTCTAAAACAACAACCCAATCCGTTCTCCAAACACCATCTTTCAAACAACACCCCAAGCCGGTGACATACTATTCACCGTTTTCATTCAGAACAAGCTCCTTCTCGTCAGATAACATCGTGGCCCAATGGCAAGAAAGTCACCCAAGGAGAGATTCAGTACTGTACAGTACATCCACAGAGACAGTGAAGAAGGTGAAGAGAGAGTAGATTTCTTTATTTATTTGGTTTGTGCCAGACTTTCGCTCAAGACAGATAGTGAGAAAGTAAGGGAAGGAATATCAACAAGCTCTCAGAATCTCACGTCAGAATTAGACGTTCATCCATGGTTGTCAAACTTGAAATTTTGAAGTTGTTCCAAACGTCAAATTTCGACGTGTTTAGGTTAAGTTTAGGCATTAACTGCAAATGGGTAAGGTCAAGGTTAAGGTTTGGGATAGGCTTAAAACAATCTAGTTTTTACCAGAGGCAGATGCTTACGCCCATTCACCATCCCCGTCCACAACACCCTAGCTAAACCGAAACCTACTTGAAGGTAACACCTCTCACTGTTTCCCCTAGTGGCCGGTTTCCACGTCATCTCACCGACGTCCTCAGAAATGGATGGACGTCGAATACTGACTTGTATCACGGGTGACCTGGCTGTGACTATAAAGTAACAACAGATATCGAGAAAGTAAAGAAAGGATAGATGAAACCAGAAAAATAGAGAAGGAGTTTCAGCTGCTATTTAACCAACGCAACATTGATATTATCGCACCCCTGGTTAGCCACTATTTGCTTAAAAAGCCAAACCTAACACGGTATCTGCCAATTAATTTCCAGCAATATTGCGTGTGAAGTCATTTGATGTCATAACCATCTGCGGGTTGACAGAAATACTTTCCCCCAAACCTTCTCAATTAAATGTTAACTGCAAAGTAGGCTTAGCTGGAATAATTATGTGTGTGTGTGCGCGTGTGTGTGAAATCAATTTGTAGACATAGTAAATAACAGACCATTTGAAGATCAATGGTTTTATTAAACTCCTTGAAAAAACATGTTCTCTATAGACAGATTATCTTGTGGCTAAAACTAGATCAACTGGATGAAAATCACATGTAATCACTGTTACAGACAGAGGTGGTATCATCTCTAACTGTTCCCCTGTTACAGACAGAGGTGGTATCAGGTATAACTGTTCCCCTGTTACAGACAGAGGTGGTATCATCTCTAACTGTTCCCCTGTTACAGACAGAGGTGGTATCACATCTAACTGTTCCCCTGTTACAGACAGAGGTGCTATCAGATCTAACTGTTCCCCTGTTACAGACAGAGGTGGTATCAGATCTAACTGTTCCCCTGTTACAGACAGAGGTGGTATGGTCCCGTGTGGCTCAGTTGGTAGAGCATGGTGTTTGCAACGCCAGGGTTGTGGGTTCGATTCCCACGGGGGACCAGTATGAAAAAAAAAAAAAAAAAATGTATGAAATGTATGCATTCACTACTGTAAGTTGCTCTGGATGAGAGCGTCTGCTAAATGACTAAAATGTAAATGTAAAAATGGTATCAGGTCTAACTGTTCCCCTGTTACAGACAGAGGTGGTATAAGGTCTAACTGTTCCCCTGTTACAGACAGAGGTGGTATCAGATCTAACTGTTCCCCTGTTACAGACAGAGTTGGTATCAGCTCTAACTGTGCTGTTCCACTCTTACAGAGGCCCTAAGTGGTACATTTTTTAGCTTGCCGAAAGATGTACAAAATATTGGAAAGACTATCTCTATGAAATTATGTGCAATTAGTGTGTATATGTGTGTTAAAATAAAGTTAGAGAATGACAGCTCTCCTCAGTCCCAGTCCAGCTGCACTCTGATCCTACAGGGTTGCCCTCTCAACATGAGACCAATTGGTTCACTGTTTGGGCACAGTACTTCATATTCATCTACATTTAAAACATGATCATTGTTTTGAAAAGCCCAGACTTCATCCCAAGGATTAGACCTATAGAGAGACTCAGTGGCCACAACAACAAAGTAGGACAATTTGTGTTTAAATGAAGGTAAAATAAATGAAACGATGTAGAAACTGGTGAAGCTTCTTAAACTCCACAGTAATCTGCTTCTATGTGTGCTGGGCTTGCCTCTGGAGAAACAAGATAAACATATCTCTGGAAATGTAAATTGAACAAAAAAATAATAAATCAGACATTTATAATCTGTACAGTTCTGTTACGTCTCTCAGCATCTGTAGAGTTCTGTTACTTCTCTCAGCATCTGTACAGTTCTGTTACGTCTCATAGCATCTGTACAGTTCTGTTACTTCTCTCAGCATCTGCACAGTTCTGTTACAGCTCATAGCATCTGTACAGTTCTGTTACATCTCTCAGCATCTGTACAGTTCTGTTACATCTCTCAGCATCTGTGCAGTTCTGTTACGTCTCATAGCATCTGTACAGTTCTGTTACATCTCTCAGCATCTGTACAGTTCTGTTACGTCTCATAGCATCTGTACAGTTCTGTTACGTCTCATAGCATCTGTACAGTTCTGTTACATCTCTCAGCATCTGTACAGTTCTGTTACGTCTCATAGCATCTGTACAGTTCTGTTACATCTCTCAGCATCTGTAGAGTTCTGTTACATCTCTCAGCATCTGTACAGTTCTGTTACATCTCATAGCATCTGTACAGTTCTGTTACGTCTCATAGCATCTGTACAGTTCTGTTACATCTCTCAGCATCTGTGCAGTTCTGTTACATCTCATAGCATCTGTGCAGTTCTGTTACATCTCTCAGCATCTGTACAGTTCTGTTACATCTCTCAGCATCTGTGCAGTTCTGTTACATCTCATAGCATCTGTGCAGTTCTGTTACATCTCTCAGCATCTGTACAGTTCTGTTACATCTCTCAGCATCTGTACAGTTCTGTTACATCTCTCAGCATCTGTACAGTTCTGTTACATCTCTCAGCATCTGTACAGTTCTGTTACATCTCATAGCATCTGCACAGTTCTGTTACATCTCATAGCATCTGCACAGTTCTGTTACGTCTCATAGCATCTGTACAGTTCTGTTACATCTCTCAGCATCTGTACAGTTCTGTTACATCTCTCAGCATCTTACCTTGATATGCTGTCCTGTTTCATCACAGGTGAGTTTGACTGTTTTAAAGACTTCCGGTTTCTTCCATAAGGACTTCAACATAGGCTTGAGTCTCTCCAGGAAATGAACAACATGTTGTACAATACCACATTGATTCCAGTTGTAATATTCAGTATATACTTACATTAGTGTCTTGCCACCATCGATTATCATTCTCAAGGTGAAAAACAAATGGTAATTTTAAAAGAATTCTGCATTGCGCACTGACTATTAACAATATAATGGTTTACTGTACCTTATGTTCCTGTACAGCTTCATCTATAGGGATACACTCATGATTTCTGTGTTTCCTTGAATCGCGACACACAACACAGAAAGGCAGTTTTTCCTCCGGACAGAAGAGCTTGAGTTTCACTCCATGCTGACTGCAGAGCACCTCAGACCCGGCTAAAGCTCTCTGACTCCTCTCCTGTAAGAAGGACTCACAAAAGTTCTTGAGAACCAGCTTATTAGAGGGCTCAGACCTTGAGGAGCTTCTCCTTCAAACTGGATGGCTTCTCTTTCCAGAATTCCTGCAGACAAGCTTTAGAGATTTACCCCCCTCCCTCTACAGAGCTTTACCTCTCTACAGAGCTTTACCTCCCTCACTCTACAGAGCTTTACCTCCCTCACCCTACAGAGCTTTACCTCCCTCACTCCACAGAGCTTTACCTCCCTCACTCCACAGAGCTTTACCTCCCTCACTCCACAGAGCTTTACCTCCCTCACTCCAGAGCTTTACCTCCCTCACTCCAGAGCTTTACCTCCCTCTCTCTACAGAGCTTTACCTCCCTCTCTCTACAGAGCTTTACCTCCCTCTCTCTACAGAGCTTTACCTCCCTCTCTCTACAGAGCTTTACCTCCCTCCCTCTACAGAGCTATTCTTTACAATTCTTAGCTCTTCACTAGTATAGTATTGCTGCTGCACGTCTTCTCCATTATGACGAGAGAGAGAGCGTGTGTGCTTATCAAAAGACTTCCTCAGCCCCCTCATTCTCAACGGCCCCACAATAGTTTCATGTGTTCACTGTCGTTTCAAGGGTATTTGACCTCTAAATGCTTATCTCAGAGCACTTACTTACTATTCAGCAGCTAGCGCTGCCTGGCTGCCTGGCTACCTGCCTGCTTGGCAACCTGCCTGCTTGGCTTCACTCTCTCAAGGACTGATGATGGAGAGGTTTTCTCAGACAGAAACAACTCCCTGACCCCCAATTCCATTAGTTGTGTGATGAATGAGTGTTGCAGATGTAAACACTTGACGGTCTAGTTTTAATACAAAGAATAAGAGTCACCCTTTTGCATATATATATATATGTGTGTGTGTGTGTGTGTGTGTGTGTGTGTGTGTGTGTATACTGTATCATGAATGTTACTTATGTGGATTTTACAGGAATGTGAACTATGAGTGGAATTGCAGACAGTTCAGCCATAGAAATATTCTCAAAATGTCTAGATAAACACTATATGTTCACACATACAGTTGAAGTCAGAAGTTTACATACACTTAGGTTGGAGCCATTAAAACTCGCTTTCAACCACTACAAATTTCTTGTGAACAAACAATAGTTTTGTCAAGTCAGTTAGGACATCTACTTTGTGTATGACACAAGTCATTTTTCCAACAATTGTTTACAGACAGATTATTTCACTGTGTCTCAATTCCAGTGGGTCAGAAGTTTACATACACTAAGTTGACTGGGCCTTTAAACAGCTTGGAAAATTCCAGAAAATGATGTCACGGCTTTAGAAGCTTCTGATAGGCTAATTGACATAATTTGAATCAATTGGAGGTGTACCTGTGGATGTATTTCAAGGCCTACCTTCAAACTTAGTGCCTCTTTGCTTGACATCATGGGAAAATCAAAAGAAATCAGCCAAGACCAAACGCCTGAAGGTACCACGTTCATCTGTACAAACAATAGTACGCAAGTATAAACACCATGGGACCACGCAGCCGTCATACCGCTCAGGAAGGAGACGCGTTCTGTCTCCTAGAGATGAACGTACTTTGGTGCCAAAAGTGCAAATCAATCTCAGAACAGCAAAGGACCTTGTGAAGATGCTGGAGGAAACAGGTACAAAAGTATCTATATCCACAGTAAAACCAGCCCTATAGCGACATAACCTGAAAGGCCGCTCAGCAAGGATGAAGCCACTGCTCCAAAACCGCCATAAAAGCCAAACTACGGTTTGCAACTGCACATGGGGACAAAGATCGTACTTGGTCTGATTAAACAAAAATAGAACTGTTTGGCCATAATGATCATCATTATGTTTGGAGGAAAAAGGGGGAGGCTTGCAAGCCGAAGAACACCATCCCAACTGTGAAGCACGGGGGTGGCAGCATCATGTTGTGGAGGTGCTTTGCTGCAGGAGAGACTAGTGCACTTCACAAAATAGATGGCATCATGAGAAAGGAAAATGATGTTGTCACGCTTGTCTTCGTCTTCCGATGATAGTGCGAAATCGTCATCAGAAAATGTGGACCAATATGCAGCAGGTACGTGAATGCTCATCTTGACTTTTATTTACTATAAGAATGAACATACAAAATAACAAAATATGAAGACGAACAAATAACAGTCTGGCAAAGCATAGGGCTTTACACAGAACAATCACCCACAAATCACAAACACAACCACACCCTTATATATGGGACTCTCAATCAAAGGCAGATAGACAACACCTGCCTTCAACTGAGAGTCCCAACACCAATTAACCAACATAGAAACACACTCACCAGATTAGACATAGAAATACATAAACATAGACTATAAACCAAAACCCTGGAAATACCAAAACCCTGGAAATACTAAATCAAACCCCCCTTTGAACAAACACACCACCCTGAACCACATAAAACAAATACCATCTGTCACGCCCTGACCAAACTACAAAACAATTAACCTTATATACTGGCCAGGACGTGACAGATGTGGGCATATTGAAGCAACATCTCAACACATTAGTCAGGAAGTTAAAGCTTGGTCGCAATTGGGTCTTCCAAATAAACAATGACCCCAAGCATACTTCCAAAGTTGTGGCAAAATGGCCTAAGGACAACAAAGTCAAGGTATTGGTGTGGCCATCACAAATATATATGTATATGTATGTATGTATGTATGTATGTATGTATGTATGTATGTATGTATGTATGTATGTATGTATGTATGTATGTATGTATGTATGTGTGTGTGTGTATAACCCGTAGTATTCACTGTCTATTTAAATACACAGTTGAAGTAGAATGTTTACATACACCTTAAACTCAGTTTTTCACAATCCCTGACACACACACACACACACACATATATATATATATATTGTGGCAAACCTCTTCAAAGTTAGGAGCGTTTGTCACAAATTAAGTGGGAAACTGTCACCAAAGTCAGCCCAGAATGAAAGTTCTTTCGAACATGACAGTACCTGTGTGTTTGTTTCGCTGTCCTGGTCCACCCAGGCCGCAGGTAAGGTCAAGGATAGCAGGGTTCGGTACACAAATCTGGTTCTCGGTAGGTCCAGGTCTAAACGCCAACAGGTAAGTCCAAAACAGTCCAGCTCGTATACGGTAAATCCAGCCAATGTAGATTGTCTCTATCTCTATGGTTCATAGATCCTTCCCGCCCTCTCTCTCTCTTCCTGGTTTTTCTTGACCTTTTATCTGTGGGTTGGCTCCACCTTCTGAGGGTTCCCTTTGCTTCTGGGAATTATAGTTTTGGCAGTCGGCCATTTTGTGATCTGTAGTTCTGATCGGGGTGGCCATTTTAGTGATTGGGCAGAGCCCGTTTATTAGTTCTGCCCTCACATATCTGCCATTTATCACTCGACCCCCTTCTTTGCCATAATATATATACATATATACATACATACACACACACACACACACACACACACACACACACACACACACACATATATATATATACACACACACACACACACACATTGATAAGAAATACAGCGTAGGCGTACAGAGGCCCATTATCAGCAACCATCACTCCTGTGTTCCAATGGCACGTTGTGTTAGCTAATCCAAGTTTATCATTTAAAAGGCTAATGCCTTTTAAATCCATGAAGGGTTACGGGTTCACACTTCCACTTGACCCAGCCAAACTCGTCCTCTCCAGACCTCAGCAACCTTTCCGCACAGGAAGCAACCTTTAAGAGGAAAGAAGAAAACGAGACCAGAAGGGAACAGACAGGCGCAATAGACAATAGCAAACACAAAATAAACGGTGGTCAGTGACATGGATATTCAGAAACAGTGCACACAAGAGAGCTCGTAGGCAATGATATTATCAGTCCCCCTAATGTGCCGCACGTCGAGATGGAATGCTTGTAAAATGAATCACCATCTCATTATCCTCTGGTTAGGACACTTCATGGACCTCAAGAAGGTGAGAGAGTTATGGTCGGTGTAGACCACACTAGGTGCTACTCCCGACCCGACATACACTTCAAAGTGTTGTAGCGCCCATATGAGTGCTAGCGCTTCTTTTTCAATGACAGAGTAGTTCAACTGATAATGGTTAAACTTTTTGGAAAAGAAACTAACAGGCCTCCCAACACCAGACACATCTGCACCTGCCCCCACATGACTCGCATCCACCTGCAAGGTAAATGACAAATCCACGCGAGGAGCAGCCAGCACCGGAGTTGAGGTAAGCAACCTCTTTGCATCTTCAAAAGCTTGTCGACAAAGAGAAAACCAGACGTAAACAGCCTTAGCTTTCAGCAAATCTGTCAAGGGAGCGACCACAGTAGAGAAGTTCCTACCAAAATGACGGTAATAACCAATCATTCCCAAGAAACGCATCAGTTTCTTTTTAGTAGTTGGCGGTGGAAAAGCATCAATAGCTACCACCTTAGCCCGAACAAGACGCACTTCACCCTGCCCAACCATCTTTCCAAGGTATGTAACGGTCGCGTGAGAAAACTCACATTTAGCCAGATTGATCGTGAGGCGACCTGCAGCTAGGCGGTCGAACAAGGCTTGAATACGGGACAGATGTTCCTCCCAAGTATCTGCATATATCACTACGTCGTCCAGATAAACAGCGCACCGCTCCAGACCAGAGACAACCCTGTTCAAAAGTCGCTGAAAAGTGGCAGGTGCATTACGCAGGCCGAAACTCATAACCAAATACGAGTACAGACCAGAGGGTCTAATAAAGGCAGAGATTTCACGTGCCCTACTCGTCAGTGGCACCTGCCAATAGCCCTTTAACAGGTCAAATTTGCTCACAAACTTAGCTGCTCCGACTTGATCTATGCAGTCCTCCATCCGAGGATGAGGAAATTAATTTGGCTTGGTGACACTGTTTACCTTATGGTAGTCCATACACAATCTGTTTGTCCCATCCGGTTTACTGACCAAGATACAGGCAGAAGCCCAACTGGAGAAAGAAGGCTCTGCTATATCACTCTCCAGCATGTATCTGACCACAGCATCCAGACAACATCGTTTCGCTGAAGAAACTCTATAGAACAGCTGACGAATGGGGTCAGCCTCCCCAACGTCAATATCATGTTCTATTAAGTTTGTATGTATAGGTGTATCAGAAAACATACCTGGAAATCTCAGAATCAGACCGACCATCTCATCTCGCCCATCAGCAGGTAGATGAGCAAGAAGGCTATTTAAAACATCCAGAGTCTCTGAATTTTCCCAATCTACCCTGCAGTATGCAATCGTCAGGACCAGGAACATCTTCCTCCCCATGCACGGACCATGCATGAGAAGAACCCAAAATAACGGTACTAGCCAAAATAACAGGTTTACCGTCCTCTGTAGACTCCCACTCTTTGTCCTCAGAGGACCGTGCATAATATGGTTTTAACAGATTTACATGGCACAGTTGGTGTGCTTTTCTCCGTTCTGGAGTGGCAACTAGATACGTTTGCTCAGTGCACCGGTGCACAACCATATATGGACCTTGAAACTTGGCTTGAAAAGGAGAACCAACAATTGGCAGAAAAGCAAGAGCCTGGTCACCTGGACTAAAGTGACGAGACTCAGTTCGCTGATCAAATATGCTCTTCCTCCTCTCCTGTGAAGATGATAGCGTCTCTTTAGCCATCTCACCAGCGGTGTGCAAGCGTCGCTGGGAATCACACACATAAGATAACAGGGACTGAGGGGGCTCGAGAGACTTCCAGTCATCCTGGAGAACTACTAGAAGTCCACGCACCCTATGTCCAAACACAAGGTCATTTGGACTGAAAACGCCCTAGCGGCTAACAGTAACCAAGGCAACCCCTCCTCCCAATCCTTATCCATCTCAGTACAATAAGCTCTCAACAAATACTTAAGTGTTTGATGGAAACATTCCAGTGCTCCTTGACTCTGATAGACCAAAGAGGACAGGCAGCAGGAAACCTAGTGGTCTGACACATCACAGTGAACAGGTAACTACTACCCTTTTTAGAACGAGGCAGAGGACCAACACAGTCAATAATCAGATACTCAAAAGGTTGGCTGAGTAGAGGAATAGGAAACAGAGGTACCGGCTTAATAGCTTGATTAGGTTTACCAGTTAATTGACAGGTGTGACAGGTTTTGATGAACTCAGAAACATCCCTCTAACTTCTTTGGGATAGGGGGCAGTATTTTCACGGCCGGATAAAAAACGTACCCGATTTAATCTGGTTACTACTCCTGCCCAGAAACTAGAATATGCATATAATTAATAGATTTGGATAGAAAACACTCTAACGTTTCTAAAACTGTTTGAATGGTGTCTGTGAGTATAACAGAACTCATATGGCAGGCCAAAACCTGAGAAAATTCCATACAGGAAGTACCCTGTCTGACAATTTGTTGTCCTTCTGTTGCATCTCTATCAACATTACAGCATCTGTGCTGTAACGCGACACTTTCTAAGGCTTCCATTGGCTCTCTAAAGCCGCCAGAAAGTGGAATGGGGTGTCTGCTGTCTCTGGGCAAAGTATAGCAGCTCTGTTTGTGAGTGGTCAGCCTGGGGACAGTGAGACTGGAGATGCGCGGTCAAGAGTCTTCTCCATTTTTTTTTTCTGCCTTTGAATGAATACAACATTGCCGGTTGGAATATTATCGCTATTTTGCAAGAAAAATAGCATACAAATTGATTTTAAACAGGGTTTGACATGCTTCTAAGTACGGTAATGGAATATTTTGTCAGTGAAGCCACTTGCTAGTTGGTCAGCGCCTGCTCGCAGTACACATCCTGGTAATCTGTCTGTTGTGAATGTTGACATGTCTAAAGGTCTTAATCACATTGGCTGCGGAGAGCGTGATCACACAGTCTTTCGGTACAGTTGGTGATCTCAAGCATGTTTCAGTGTTATTTGCCTCGAAGCGAGCATAGAAGTAGTTTAGCTCGTCCGGTAAGCTCGTGTCACTGGGCAGCTCTCGGCTGTGCTTCCCTTTGTAGTCTGTAATGTTTTGCAGGCCCTGCCACATCTGACGAGCGTCAGAGCCGGTGTAGTACGACTCAATTTTAGTCCTGTATTGACGCTTTGCCTGTTTGATGGTTCGTTAGAAGGCATAGCAGGATTTATTATAAGCTTCCGGGTTAGAGTCCTGCTCCTTGAAAGCGGCAGATCTAGCCTTTAGCTCAGTGCGGATGCTGCCTGTAATCCATGGCTTCTGGTTGGGGTATGTACGTATGTACGTATGGTCACTGTGGGGACTACGTCATCGATGCACTTATTGATGAAGCCAATGACAGATGTGGTGTATTCCTCAATGCTATTGGAGGAATCCCGGAACATATTCCAGTCTGTGCTAGCAAAACAGTCCTGTACCTTAGCATCTGCTTCGTCTGACCACTTTTTTATTGATCTAGTCACGGGTGCTTCCTGCATTAATTTTTGCTTGTAAGCAGGAATCAGGAGGATTGAGTTATGGTCAGATTTTCCAAATGGAGGGTGAGGGAGAGCTTTGTATGCATCTCTATGTGTGGAGTATAGGTGGTCCAGAGTTCTTTTCCCTCTGGTTGCACATTTAACATGCTGATAGAAATTTAGTAAAACTTATTCAAGTTTCCCAGTCCCCGGCTACTAGTAGTGCCGCCTCTGTGTGAGCTTTTTCTTGTTTGTTTATGGCAGAATACAGCTCATTCAATGCTACAAAGAGCTACAAAGAATATAGATGAAAACTCTCTCGGTAGGTAATGTGGTCTGCAGCTTATTATGAGAAACTCTACCTCAGGTGAGCAATAGCTCGAGACTTCCTTAGATATCGTGCACCAGCTGTTGTTTACAAAAATACATAGACGCCGTTGTTCTATCCTTGCACATCGTTGTACATCATATAACCAGCCAGCTGTATTTTGATATTGTTGTCGTTCAGCCACGACTCCGTGAAGCATAAGATGTTACCGTTTTTAAATGTCCCGTTGGTAGTTTAATCTTCCCAATAACTCGTCCATTTTATTGTCCAAAGATTGCATGTCTGCTCGTAGAATTGAGGGGAGTGGAGGTTTATTCGATCGCCTCCTTTGGCCTCTCTTTCTCCGCCTCCTCTTCACGCAGATCACTGGGGTCGGGGCCTGTTCCCGAGGGAGCTGTATATCCTTCGCCTCGGTCTCTTCAGAGTCGTGAAAGAAGAAAAAGGATTCTGCTAGTCCGTGGTGAGTAATCGCAGTCCTGATATCTAGAAGTTATTTTCAGTCATAAGAGACGGTCGCGGCAACATTATGTACAAAAACAGTAAAAAAAATAAGTTACAAACAATGCAGATAAACGAAGAAAGAAAACAAACGTCTGCCTTCTTCTCCGGCGCCATCTTACTTAACGAATACGAACAAATCTCTCTATTATGCGTGGGAATACTTAGGAGCACAGTTCCAAAATTAAAATCACTTGGAACTGATTCCTGGTGTTTTTAGTCTTTTTGCTGGAACTATGTTTTTTTGTAAATGTTATTTTGTATAATTTTGATACAATCAAAATTATACAAAATTACATTTACAAAAAAACATAATTCCATTAAAAAAACATACATCTCCTCAGTTTCAATCTATCTCTCATAAATGTATCTGCCCATCTTTCATGTCTATCTCACATCTCTGCTATCCATCGGTCAATTCTAACTGTATAACAACTCTATCCATCATTCAATTCTAGCTATTTAACATCTCTGTCCATCATTCAATTCTAACTCCATCATTCATATATAGTGTCTACTGTATGTATCTTCCATCTGAATGGGATTTCCCCTGCTCCTCGTCTGGTCTGTCAGCAGTATTGATGAACGAGAGAGAAGCTAGACTCTACCGATCGATCACAGAAAACATCAATATGAAACACATCTCTGCCTAATGCCAGGGAGGAGTTGCTAAGCCTTCGAAGTGTGTGTGTGTGTGTGTGTGTGTGTGCACGTGTGTGTGTGTGTGTGTGTGTATGTGTGTGTGTTTGTGTGACCATGTGTAACTTGTATGTTTGTGTCAGTATTTGTGTCTGTTTCTGTGACTGTGTGTGTGTGAGTGTGTGTGTGTGTTTGTGTGTGCACGTTTGTGTGGGTATGTGTGTGTGTGTGTTTGTGTGACCATGTGCAACGTGTTTGTTTGTCTGTATTTGTGTGTGTGTGTGTGTGTGTGTGTGTGTGTGTGTGTGTGTGTGTGTGTGTGTGTGTGTGTGTGTGTGTGTGTGAGTGTGAGACCATGTGTGTGTGACCATGTGTAACGTGTTTGTTTGTGTCTGTATTTTTGTCTGTTTGTGTGACTGTGTGTGTGTGTGTGTGTGTATGTGTGTGTGTGTGTGTGTGTGTGTGACCATGTGTGTGTGACCATGTGTGTGTGACCATGTGTGTGTGACCATGTGTGTGTGACCATGTGTGTGTGTGACCTTGTGTAACGTGTTTGTTTGTGTCTGTATTTTTGTCTGTTTGTGTGACTGTGTGTGTGTGTGTGTGTGTATGTGTGACTGTGTGTGTGTGTGTGTCTGTGTAGCCTGTGTGTTACGGTAGAACTGTTTAGCCCACAGTCCCATTGTGTGTTGATTAGATTCTGAACCACCGCCAGACTCTGGTCTCAGCAGAGGAAGTATGAGTGAGTATCACAGTATCACTCTGTGTTGATTAGATTCTGAATCACCAACAGACTGGTCTCAGCAGAGGAAGTATGAGAAAATACCAAAAGTAATGGGATGTTAATACTTCCCGAATGCACTGTAGACTGATATAGTGGTATTTTTCTTTTCGATTGTGTTATTGACTGTACACTTGTTTATTCCATGTGTAACTCTGTGTTGTTGTTTGTGTCGCACTGCTTTGCTTTATCTTGGCCAGGTCACAGTTATAAATGAGAATTTGTTCTCAACTAGCTTACCTGGTTAAATAAAGGTGAAAAAAAAAACATTCGCCCCAGTATGAGGTCCTGAGCGCTTTAGAGCAGGTTTTCATCACGGATCTCTCTGTACTTTGCTCCGTTCATCTTTGCCTCGATCCTGACTAGTCTCCCAGTCCCTGCTGCTGAAAAACATCCCCACAGCATGATGCTGCCACCACCACGCTTCACCGTAGGGATGATATTGGCCAGGTGATGAGCAGTGCCTGGTTTCCTCCAGTCGTGACGCTTGCATTCAGGCCAAAGAGTTCAATCTTGTTTTCATCAGACCAGAGAATCTTGTTTCCCATGGTCTGAGAGTCCTTTAGGTGCCTTTTGGCAAACTCCAAGCGGGCAGTCATGTGCCTTTTACTGAGGAGTGGCTTCCGTCTGGCCATTCTAGCATAAGGGCCTGATTGGAAGGTTTTCCCATCTCCACGGAGGAGCTCTGTCAGAGTGACAATCGGATTCTTGGTCACCTGCCTGACCAAGGCCCTTCCCCCCGTTTGCTCAGTTTGGACGGGCGGCCAGCTCTAGGAAGAGTCTTGGTGGTTCCAAACTTCTTCTATTTAAGAATGATGGAGGACACTGGGTTCTGGGGAACCTTTAATGCTGCAGACATTTTTTGGTACCCTTCCACAGATCTGTGCCTCGACACAATCCTGTCTCGGAGCTCTACGGACCATTCATTCGACCTCATGACTTGGTTTTTGCTCTGACAAGCACTGTCAACTGTGGGACATTATATAGACAGGTGTGTGCATTTCCAAATCATGTCCAATCAATTGAATTTACCACAGGTGGACTCCAATCAAGTTGTAGAAACATCTCAAGGATGTACTTGAGCGCAATTTCGAGTCTCATAGCAAATATAGGTATTTCTTTTCTTTTTTTTTATCTAAAAACCTGCTTTCACTTTGTCATTATGGGGTATTGTTATGTCATTATGGGGTATTGTGTGTAGATTGATGAGTTAACAAATGTATTTAATCCATTTTAGAATAAGTAACGTAACAAAATATGGAAAAACTGAAGGGGTCAGAGGACTTTCCAAATGCACTGTAGCTGATTACCTAGAAATTACAGTATAATACCCCACAGGGTCTGTCTCAGAAACTACAGGCTTTCCTAGGTTCTTGTAATCTGATGTTATGTGAAGCCTGTAACCCACGGTAACACTGATCTAGAAGGTCCCTGATTCAGTCAACATTCTACATCAGGATGAGCTCAGAGAATCTTATGATTTAAAGTTTACTGATTCAGCGTCCCACATATATAGCGCACTACTTTACCCTACGATACATCTCACATGGCACCCTATTCCCTATATAGTGCACTACTTTTGAGCAAGGCCCATAGGGTTGTAGTAAAAGTAGTACACCATGTAGGTAATAGGGTGACATTTGGGACACGACTTGAGGTTCCTTCTGCATGGTGAAGTTGAGAGAAGATCAATAAAAGTCTTGTTTTTATGTATGTTCATGAATAAAAAAATGACTGACAGCAGATAAAGCTCATGCACACATTGATCTGTCGGATTTCTATGGATCTGTTGCATTAATATAGATCTGTCGTATAACTATGGATCTGTAGGATAACTATGGATCTGTAGGATAACTATGGATCTGTAGGATAACTATGGATCTGTAGGATTACTATGAATCTGTAGGATTACTATGGATCTGTAGGATTACTACAGTGAGGGAAAAAAGTATTTGATCCCATACTGATTTTGTACGTTTGCCCATTGACAAAGAAATTATCAGTCTATTTGCAAAATTCTGAGTAGATAGCCCGGCCATCACAGGCTAGCTATTTTGACACCCAGCAAGTTTGGTACTCACCAAACTCAGATTTACTATAAGAAAAATTGGATTACCTTTGCTGTTCTTCGTCAGAATGCACTCCCAGGACTTCTACTTCAACAACAAATGTTGGTTTGGTTCCAAATAATCCATAGTTATATCCAAATAGCGGCGTTTTGTTCGTGCGTTCAAGACACTATCCGAAGGGTAACGAATGGTGACGCGCCCGCACGTATCGTGACAAAAAAATTCAAAATATTCCATTACCGTACTTCGAAGCATGTCAAACGCTGTTTAAAATCTATTTTTATGCGATTTTTCTCGTAAAATAGCGATAATATTCCGACCGGGAGTCGTTGTTTTCGTTCAAAGACTGAAAATGTAAAATGGACTCTTCACGTGCACGCGCGCACCCGTCTCATTGTTCTCAGATCGACCACTATCCAAATGCGCTACTGTTTTTCAGCCATGGACTGCAAAGTCATCATTCAACATTCTGGCACCTTCTGAGAGCCTATGGGAGCCTTAGAAAGTGTCACGTTACAGCAGAGATCCTCTGTTTTCAATAAAGAGGCTAAAGAAGGCCAAGAAATGGTCAGAGAGGGCACTTCCTGTTTGGAATCTTCTCAGGTTTTGGCCTGCCATATGAGTTCTGTTATACTCACAGACACCATTCAAACAGTTATAGAAACTTTAGGGTGTTTTCTATCCAAATCAAACAATTATATGCATATTCTAGTTTCTGGGCAGGAGTAATAAACAGATTAAATCGGGTACGTTTTTTATCCGGCCGTGAAAATACTGCCCCCTATCCATTACAGGTTAAAGGGAGTGCTCCTAATCTCAGTTTGTTACCTGTATAAAAGACACCTGTCCACAGAAGCAATCAATCAATCAGATTCCAAACTCTCCACCATGGCCAAGACCAAAGAACTCTCCAAGGATGTCAGGGACAAGATTGTAGACCTACACAAGGCTGGAGTGGGCTACAAGACCATCGCCAAGCAGCTTGGTGAGAAGGTGACAACAGTTGGTGCGATTATTCGCAAATGGAAGAAACACAAAATAACTGTCAATCTCCCTCGGCCTGGGGCTCCATGCAAGATCTCACCTCGTGGAGTTGCAATGATCATGAGAACGGCGAGGAATCAGCCCAGAACTACACGGGAGGATCTTGTCAATGATCTCAAGGCAGCTGGGACCATAGTCACCAAGAAAACAATTGGTAACACACTACGCCGTGAAGGACTGAAATCCTGCAGCGCCCGCAAGGTCCCCCTGCTCAAGAAAGCACATATACATGCCCGTCTGAAGTTTGACAATGAACATCTGAATGATTCAGAGGACAACTGAGTGAAAGTGTTGTGGTCAGATGAGACCAAAATGGAGCTCTTTGGCATCAACTCAACTCGCCGTGTTTGGAGGAGGAGGAATGCTGCCTATGACCCCAAGAACATCATCCCCACCGTCAAACATGGAGGTGGAAACATTATGCTTTGAGGGTGTTTTTCTGCTAAGGGGACAGGACAACTTCACCGCATCAAAGGGACGATGGACAGGGCCATGTACTGTCAAATCTTGGGTGAGAACCTCCTTCCTTCAGCCAGGGCATTGAAAATGGGTCGTGGATGGGTATTCCAGCAAGACAATGACCCAAAACACATGGCCAAGGCAACAAAGGAGTGGCTCAAGAAGAAGCACATTAAGGTCCTGGAGTGGCCTAGCCAGTGTCCAGACCTTATTCCCGTAGAAAATCTGTGGAGGGAGCTGAAGGTTCGAGTTGCCAAACGTCAGCCTCGAAACCTTAATGACTTGGAGAAGATCTGCAAAGAGGAGTGCGACAAAATCCCTCCTGAGATGTGTGCAAACCTGGTGGCCAACTACAAGAAACGTCTGACCTCTGATTGCCAACAAGGGTTTTGCCACCAAGTACTAAGTCATGTTTTGCAGAGGGGTCAAATACTTATTTCCCTCATTAAAATGCAAATAAATGTATAACATTTTTGACATGTGTTTTTCTGGATTTTTTTGTTGTTATTCTGTCTCTCACTGTTCAAATAAACGTACCATTAAAATTATAGACTGATCATTTCTTTGTCAGTGGGCAAACGTACAAAATCAGCAGGGGATCAAATACTTTTTTCCCTCACTGTATTACATGGCGTTTTTTCCCTCACTGTATTACATACATCAAGCTGCCTCCCGCTTTCCCAGACAAGGTTTACTTTATATTACCAACGACATGGACATACTGTAGCGTAACATAACGACCCTAAAACACCACTCACACGTGTCATGTTGCTATGGAAATTATTTTTACTGGGTTACTTCACCCCCTCTATCGATCAAAACATTGCAAGATGTCGTTTAGGTTATTGTCATTGAGGACTCTTCAGTCTTCCACCTCAGTCTCGTCTGATTGAATCTCTAATGTGAATCTTTAAGGACAACATTTGTCTCAGAGCAAGGCCACCTGAAAGCAGTTTTAGGGGTGAAGTGCCATGCTCAATGGTACAACGGCAGTAGATGGCACCTGAAAAACATCAGATTTAACCAATCAGTCCTTGAACCTGCAACCCTTTGGTTACTGGCCCTCTTCTCTAGCCTCCAGGTTGCACCACCTACCTGATTGGCCACACAGGGCTCTGAAAATTCATACTTTACATGCACACTTTTACACATACAGCAGCCTGGCTTATACATAACATCTGATTTACAGTGCTACATAATGGAACATTCATTTCACTCAACAGTCCTCTCTCATACACCTGGGAAATGAGCTGAACAACATGGGGGAAAAGAGTAGGGGAAGACGGGATGGAGGGACAACACAGAGGGGAAGGGAGGATGGATGGAGGGAGAGAGAGAGGAAAGAAGAGGGGAGGGATGGAGGGAAAGAGGAGAGAAGAGAGAGGAGGGGAGACCAGGTGGAAGAGAGAGGAGAGGCGAAATCTATAGCCATTGTGCGTAATACTGTCATAATGGGTCACGCTGTCTTAATGGGTAATACTGTCTTAATGGGTAATGCTGTCTTAATGGGTAATGTTGTCTTAATGGGTAATACTGTCTCAATGGGTAATGTTGTCTTAATGGGTAATGTTGTCTTAATGGGCCACGCTGTCTAAATGGGTAATGTTGTCTTAATGGGTAATGTTGTCTTAATGGGTAATACTGTCTTGATGGGTAGTACTGCCTTGATGGATAATACTGTCATAATGGGCCACGCTGTCTAAATGGGTAATACTGTCTTAATGGGTAATGTTGTCTTAATGGGTAATGTTGTCTTAATGGGTAATACTGTCTTAATCGGTAATGCTGTCTTAATGGGTAATGCTGTCTTAATGGGTAATACTGTCTTGATGGGTAGTACTGCCTTGATGGATAATACTGTCATAATGGGTCACGCTGTCTTAAAACCTGTTGAGGATCTTATCCCGATCTTATCCCGGTATTGGGATTCATTGTCATGTGACCATGGCGGGGAATTCAAAACTGCAAGAGTAATCATTTCAAATAATCAAATAATCAACTATTTTCCTCCATTTGAAAGATATATCTCCTAAATCTAACCACGCTGTCCGATTTTCAGAGGCATTACGGAGAATGCATAAAGTTAGGTTATGTGAGGAGAGTACATTGACAATAGCTGCGTGTAATGTTTAGCCAATTCAAAGAAGGGCATCAACAGACAGAAAACTAGCTAGAATTATGCACTTACCTTTGACAATCTGCATCAGATGACACTCATAGGACATTATGTTATACAATACATGCATTTTTAGTTCCATCAAGTTCATATTTATATCCAAAAACAGCATTTACAGTCGCGGTGAAATTCAGAATTTTTTTCGGCTCGAATGCACCCAGTGAATCCAGCATTACAAATCACGGAATTACTATTCGAAAACATTGGTAAATTATAATATTGTCATTCAAAGAATAATATATTATCATCTCGTAATTGCTACCGAATGGCCAGATCTCAAAATAACTTTACTGGGAAATCACATTTTGCATAAACTGGGTACTATGCTAACAACAATAAGCTATATGCTAAGCTAAGCTAAGCTAAACCGTTAGCATTAGCATCATCTAATATCGATAATAACATTCTAAATATCCCCTTACCTTTGATTATCTCCATCAGAATGCGCTGCCAGAGATCCCAGGTCCAGAACAAATGTGGTTTCTTTTGACAAAGTTCATAATTTATGTCCAAATAGTTAGCGTTCAGTAGGCTCCCACAAAATGAGGTGGGCAGTGTAAAGTCACGTCGAAAAGCTAAAGAAAACCTAGTAAATAATCTATTTACGTTTGTTTAAACATGTCAAACGTTGTTTAGCATTAATCTTTTGGTCCATTTTTAACGTGAAACATCAGTAAACATCGGTAATATTTTCACACAACCTATCAAGTGTCTAGAATAAACGATAATGACAAAGACACTCTTCTCAGATTCATGCGCAGGCGCAAAAAATGAAGTGATGACGTGTCAACTTGTAAGCTTTCTAATTCGGTCTGTATTCATAACAGATGCTTCCAACAACTTTCTAAAGATCGTTGACATCTAGTGGAAGCCGTAGGAGTTGCGAACTGAATCCTTTCTCACTGTGGTATCTTTAAAACAATGACACTAAATAGTACAGTCACAAAATTCTCATTTTTTTAAATCTATTTTTCACAGGTTTTTGCCTGCAATATGAGTTTTGTTATACTTACAGACACCATTCAAACTGTTTTAGAAAATTCAGAGTGTTTTCTATCCAAACCTAAACAATAATATGCATATTCTAGCTGTCTTAATGGGTAATGCTGTCTTAATGGGTAATACTGTCTTGATGGGTAATGTTGTCTTAATGGGTAATGTTGTCTTAATGGGTAATACTGTCTTGATGGGTAATGTTGTCTTAATGGGTAATGTTGTCTTAATGGGTAATACTGTCTGGATGGGTAATGTTGTCTTAATGGGTAACACTGTCTTGATGGGTAGTACTGCCTTGATGGATAATACTGTCATAATGGGTCACGCTGTCTTAATGGGTAATACTGTCTTAATGTTTAGTATTGTCTTAATGGGTAATGCTGTCTTAATTCACACACAGCGGTTTAGGAGACAAATCCATACACTTTAGATATATACTGCATACTAAACGCCACCTTATTCCCTTTGTAGTGCACTTCCTCTGACCAGGGTCTGTAGTGCTCTGATCAAGGTCCGAAGTGCTCTGACCAGGGTCCATAGAGCCCTGACCAGGGTCTGTAGTGCTCTGATCAGGGTTCGTAGAGCCCTATATAGAGAATAGGGTGCCATTTGGGATGTATACCACGTAGGGAGACATAAAAAGTGAACAACATGTATAACTCCTCCAGCTATGGGGATGTCTATCTACTGAGGAACAAGTGAACATAAAAAAATAAAAACATCTGAATATACACTCAGTGTAGAAAATATTGTTTTTCCATGACATAGACCAAAGTTTCCCAAACTCGGGCCTCGTGACTCCAAAGGGTCCACGTTTTGTTTTTTGCCCCAGCACTACACAGTTGATTCAAATAATCAACTCATCATCAAGCTCTGAGAATTTGAATCAGCTGTGTAGTGTTAAGGCAAAACCAAAATGTGTCGAGTCACGAGGACCGAGTTTGGGAAACGCTGAAATGGACTCACAAGGTGAATCCAGTTGAAAGCTATTGATCCCTTATTGACGTCACTTGTTAAATCCACTTCAAATCAGTGTAGATGAAGGGGAGGAGACAGCTTAGAGAAGGATTTTAAAGCCTGTGTATGTGTACCATTCAGAGGGTGAATGGGAAAGACAAAATATGTACTGTAAGTGCCTTTAAACGGTGTACGGTAGGTGCCAGTTGCACCGGTTTGTGTCAAGAACTGCAATGATGCTGTGTTTTTCATGATCCACAGTTTCCCATGTCTATCAGTGGAGGCTGCTGAGGAGAGGACAACTCATAATAATGTCTGGAACCGAGCTAACGGAATGACATATTTGTTACCATTCCACTAATTCCACTCCAGCCATTACCACGAGCCCATCCTCTCCAATTAAAGTGCCACCAACCTCCAGTGATGTGTATCAAGATTGATCCACCAACCAAAGGACATCCAGCCAACTTGACACAAATGTGGGAAGCATTGGACTCAACATGGGCCAGCATCCTGTGGAACACTTCCGACACCTTATAGGGTCCATCCCCCGACTAATTGAGGCTGTTCTGAAGGCAAAATTGGGTTCAACTAGAATATTAGGAAGGTGTTCCTAATGTTTTGTGCACTCAGTGTATATGCAGCTTTAGCTAGCTGAATATGAATCAGAGGGCTCCAACAGCTTTAGCTAGCTGAATATGAATCAGAGAGGGCGCTAACAGCTTTAGCTAGCTGAATATGAATCAGAGAGGGCGCTAACAGCTTTAGCTAGCTGAATATGAATCAGAGAGGGCGCTAACAGCTTTAGCTAGCTGAATATGAATCAGAGAAGGCGCTAACAGCTTTAGCTAGCTGAATATGAATCAGAGAGGGCGCAACAGCTTTAGCTAGTTGAATATGAATCAGAGAGGGTGCTAACAGCTTTAGCTAATTGAATATGAATCAGAGAGGGCGCTAACAGCTTTAGCTAGCTGAATATGAATCAGAGAGGGCGCTAACAGCTTTAGCTAGTTGAATATGAATCAGAGAGGGCGCTAACAGCTTTAGCTAGCTGAATATGAATCAGAGAGGGCTCTAACAGCTTTAGCTAGTTGAATATGAATCAGAGAGGGCGCTAACAGCTTTAGCTAGTTGAATATGAATCAGAGCATTGGTATAAAACACACACACAGTACACACACAGTACACACACAGTACACACACGGTACACACACAGTACACACACAGTACACACACACAGTACACATACAGTACACACACAGTACACACAAACACAGAACACACACAGTACACACACAGTACACACAAACACAGAACACACACACAAAGTATACCATGTTACAGGTCCTGAACCTGATCACAATAGAGGAAGCATCCACATACTGTATGTACCAGCAGGTCCTGAACCTGATCACAATACAGAAAAAATTAACAATTGTGTATTTACAGATCTAATTTCCTGTCTTTTTTTCTGAGGACAAAATGTTTATCCAAGATCTAACAAAACCTAGACATTATTTTTGTGCAGCACATTTTTTGGGGGGGGGGGTTGCTATGGATTTTAATTCATGCAAGACTGTCTTCTCAGAAACCCCCAAAATAAACTTTTGTGGAACAGAGGCTTATGGTAGACATTTGAGTGAATGCCTTTCAATACTGTAAAATATACCCCGAAAAAAAGATTTAATCAACAGGGGTTTCTTCATTAATGTTGCCACATCCTCTCTGCATTAGGGGAGAGAGGTTCAAAGACACTCCACAGCAAACAAGAAAAGTAGTGTTTAATCTCCCATTCCCACATTTACATTAATAATATTGTATGAATGTCTCATTTTATGAAGTTCAGAAATAACCCACAGAGCTACGCCTACTGCTTCTAACTGTAGACTGGTCCCAAATGACAACCTATTCCCTATGTAGACCACTACTTTGACTAGGGCTCTCTCTCTCTCTCCCTCTCTCTCCCTCTCTCTCTCTCTCTCTCTCTCTCTCTCTCTGCATTTAATACCTAGTTTTCTACAGAAATAGGTGGAAACAATAACAATGGTGTCTTTAGAAAAAAAAGCACACAACAAAATGGACAGTTCAATCAATAATGTGGAATAACTAATGCTACTATATTAGATTTAATACATTTATACTTAGCTGTTGTTATACAAAAAAAAAATATATAATAATATTGTGAGTAAAGAAAATGTGATCGACATATTTCTGATGTACAGTTGATGGAAAGTACATTTTGAAAAGAAAAGCTAATTTCATGTGACATTTGCTAAAGGCAAAAGGCCATGAATGACGCACTCCACCGAAATGCCATCTGCATGGAACAGTTATCGACGCCTGTTTAAACAGTAGTGTATAAAAATTATCTCAGACTCACTTTCTATTGACAGGTGATCTATGGAGAATATTCCATTACAAAGACGCTGGATGAATCTCAAAAGACTTTCTCTCGATATATTGTGGCGCAACGATATAAGGCACTGCATCTCAGCGCAAGAGGCGTCACTACAGTCCCTGGTTTGAATCCAGTCTGCATCCCATAGGACGGCGCACAATTGGCCCAGCGTCGTCCATGTTTGGCCGGTGTAGGCCGCCATTGCAAATAAGAATTTGTTCTTAACTGACTTGCCTAGTTAAATAAATGTTACATTTAAATAAAATAAAAAATACGTCTCCTTATCAACATATCAGAGGGAAGCGAGTGGATCCTCTCTTCCAATGATGCCATCGCTTCCCTTCCTAGGAAGTTATGAGGTGAGGAGATAGGATGTCAGGAATCTAGGAAAATTGTTTTTAGAATCACCTGTCGCTGTCTTTGTTCTTGCTCTTGCCAACCTACCCCCTGTCGTCATCTGTAATGGATGAAGTTTCCCCCAGTAGCTAATTAACAGAATACAGATGTCAATAGACACAACAAGGCTTTACTGTCTAGCACAGTCAGGGGCAGACAGGCGAGGCCCAAAACAGAATTGTATTTTGTTTTGTTATCTAAAACAACACGCAATTAACTTCCCCCGTCCCCTCTTTCGCTGGAGGAAAATGATTTATCCATTCCACAACTCTGTGTCAAATTAAATAGATTTCTGAGAGAAAGAGAGAGAGAAGGCCAACCAGCAAAGAACAAACACCACTGTAAATACAACCCATATTTATGTTGATTTATTTTCCCTTTTGTACTTTCACTATTTGTACATAATAAGACATTTGCAATGTCTTTATTCTTTTGTAACTTTTGTGAGTGTAATGTTTACTGTAAAAAAAGGTATTGTTTATTTCAATTTTGTTTATTATCTATTTCACTTGCTTTGGCAATGTAAACATATGTTTCCCAAGCCAATAAAGCCCCTTAAATTGGAGAGAGAGAGAGAGAGAGAGAGAGAGAGAGAGAGAGAGAGAGAGAGAGAGAGAGAGAGAGAGAGAGAGAGAGAGAGAAACGAATGCTGCTAATTAGAGGCAGTAAAAACAGGGAGGTGCTGGGTGTGTCTGTCTAATGCTGGTAGTGACTTAATTAAATGATGGCAATGTTTACATGTTGAAACACAACCATGATTGTACTAATGATGACTAGGTTAAGGACTAGTGAATGGTGTTACTGAAGGGGGTTACTGAAGGGGGTTACTGAAGGGGGTTATTGAAGGGGGTTACTGAAGGGGGTTATTGAAGGGGGTTACTGAAGGGGGTTACTGAAGGGGGTTATTGAAGGGGGTTACTGAAGGGGGTTACTGAAGGGGGTTACTGAAGGGGGTTATTGAAGGGGGTTACTGAAGGGGGTTACTGAAGGGGGTTACTGAAGGGGGTTACTGAAGGGTGTTACTGAAGGGGGTTACTGAAGGGGGTTACTGAAGGAGGTTACTGAAGGAGGTTACTGAAGGGGGTTATTGAAAGGGGTTACTGAAGGGGGTTACTGAAGGGGGTTACTGAAGGGGGTTACTGAAGGGGGTTACTGAAGGGGGTTATTGAAGGGGGTTACTGAAGGGGGTTACTGAAGGAGGTTACTGAAGGGGGTTACTGAAGGGGGTTACTGAAGGGGGTTACTGAAGGGGGTTATTGAAGGGGGTTACTGAAGGGGGTTACTGAAGGGGGTTATTGAAGGGGGTTACTGAAGGGGGTTACTGAAGGGGGTTACTGAAGGGTGTTACTGAAGGGGGTTACTGAAGGAGGTTACTGAAGGGGGTTACTGAAGGGGGTTACTGAAGGGGGTTACTGAAGGGGGTTATTGAAGGGGGTTACTGAAGGGGGTTACTGAAGGGGGTTACTGAAGGGGGTTATTGAAGGGGGTTACTGAAGGGGGTTACTGAAGGAGGTTACTGAAGGGGGTTACTGAAGGGGGTTACTGAAGGAGGTTACTGAAGGGGGTTACTGAAGGGGGTTACTGAAGGGTGTTACTGAAGGGGGTTATTGAAGGGGATTAAATGATAAGTTAGATGATGATGATGACTACATGATAACTGATGATTAGATGATTGCATGCAATCACACACACGCACAAACACACACAAACACAAACACACAGTCTAACTGTCACACATCAACATAATAACTGTGATAGGTGAAAATATGTTGGGAAAAAAACGGCCTATCAGACTATTCTCAAATTTAATCTTGGCTTTACAAATAATATCAAAATGCTTTAGATTAAGAGCGGCCCATAATCAAATGATCAAATGATGTCATCCGTATGCAGTTGAATAGCGAGTGGAGGCCGTGTGCTTTCCCCGCTTTCCCACCGTTTTTCAATGACGTCTCGTAAGCTACTTGGGTTTTATAGCAGAGCTGTGTTTAATATGAGCAGCTGAAAAAGAAACATAACAACTCTTATATCACTCCACCCATCAACCACTGTTTGAGGAGCACACTCTCTCGCTGTGCGACAGGTGATATTCCCGCCCCAAACACAGTATGCCTCCAAACCTGTTCCTGCTGCTACCCACTGCTTCATTTATTAAGAAACCAAGTGAAGTCTGTTCGAGGGAACATAGATGGTGACATGTTTTCGCAATTAAACATATTTCACTAAACTGTTGACAGCCGCTCTGCACGCTGCAGAAATAAATAAAGGAGAGAGGAGATGGAAACGCATGGTGGTGAGAGATTCTGTATAGCTAAATGTAATGTGTCACCCAATTAATTATGAAAATATAATTCGCTATAATTGTAGGCTAACTGTAATCCGCCCAGCACAATCAGTGAACAAACAGCATGGCCTGGGGTTATACATTCTCTCCCAGGCTCATGAATAGTAAGTTTGGAGCGTAGCATAAGGTAACCTGTCCATTCAGCGTGCATATTAATACAATCCACACTCAAAGGAGATTCCTAGAATTGGTTAAAATTTGGAGTATTGGTTAGACCAATTATGTACCAAAGACATCTTAATTCAGTTTTGTTTCACGTTTTTAATGTATTTTTAAAATGTATTTTGGGCTTGGGCTCAAACGCCTATATGTAGGTATAAACTCTAATATTCATATGTGTGTTTTGAATGAATCAACACCTTATGAAGCGCTGTCCATTTTGTTGTGTTAGGCTTTGAAACAACATCCACCAGGACCATGTTTTACACTCAGTTTCAACCTGCTGTTGATCATCACAGTGAGGGGAGTTTTAAAAGCAGGATACTATTTTGATGATAAGTGTTTGACACATCAGAGTGGTTAGAGGGACAATAGAGCCCTGAGTACCAGGCCATGAGGACCTGATGGAGGGACAATAGAGACCTGAGTACCAGGCTATTGGGACCTGATGGAGGGACAATAGAGCCCTGAGTACCAGGCCATTAGGACCTTATGGAGGGACAATAGAGCCCTGAGTACCAGGCCATTAGGACCTGATGGAGGGACAATAGAGCCCTGAGTACCAGGCCATTAGGACCTGATGGAGGGACAATAGAGCCATGAGTACCAGGCCATTAGGACCTGATGGAGGGACAATAAAGGCCTGAGTACCAGGCCATTAGGACCTGATGGAGGGACAATAGAGCCCTGAGTACCAGGCCATGAGGACCTGATGGAGGGACAATAGAGACCTGAGTACCAGGCTATTTGTACCTGATGGAGGGTCAATAGAGCCCTGAGTACCAGGCCATTAGGACCTGATGGAGGGACAATAGAGCCCTGAGTACCAGGCCATTAGGACCTGATGGAGGGACAATAGAGCCATGAGTACCAGGCCATTAGGACCTGATGGAGGGACAATAAATCCCTGAGTACCAGGCCATTAGGACCTGATGGAGGGACAATAGAGCCCTGAGTACCAGGCCATTAGGACCTGATGGAGGGACAATAAAGCCATGAGTACCAGGCCATTAGGACCTGATGGAGGGACAATAAAGCCCTGAGTACCAGGCCATTAGGACCTGATGGAGGGACAATAGAGCCCTGAGTACCAGGCTATTAGGACCTGATGGAGGAACAATAGAGCCCTGAGTACCAGGCCATTAGGACCTGATGGAGGGACAATAGAGACCTGAGTACCAGGCTATTAGGACCTGATGGAGGGACAATAGAGCCTTGAGTACCAGGCCATTAGGACCTGATGGAGGGACAATAGAGACCTGAGTACCAGGTCATTAGGTACCTGATGGAGGGACAATAGAGCCCTGAGTACCAGGCCATTAGGACCTGATGGAGGGACAATAGAGCCCTGAGTACCAGGTCATTAGGACCTGATGGAGGGACAATAAAGCCCTGAGTACCAGGCCATGAGGACCTGATGGAGGGACAATAGAGCCCTGAGTACCAGGCCATTAGGACCTGATGGAGGGACAATAGAGCCCTGAGTACCAGGCCATTAGGACCTGATGGAGGGACAATAGAGCCATGAGTACCAGGCCATTAGGACCTGATGGAGGGACAATAGAGACCTGAGTACCAGGCCATTAGGACCTGATGGAGGGACAAGAGAGCCCTGAGTACCATGCCATTTATACCTGATACCACCTCTGTCTGTAACAGGGGAACAGTTAGATCTGATACCACCTCTGTCTGTAACAGGGGAACAGTTAGATCTGATACCACCTCTGTCTGTAACAGGGGAACAGTTACACCTGATTCCACCTCTGTCTGTAACAGGGGAACAGTTAGAGATGATACCACCTCTGTCTGTAACAGGGGAACAGTTAGATCTGATACACCTCTGTCTGTAACAGGGGAACAGTTATACCTGATACCACCTCTGTCTGTAACAGGGGAACAGTTATACCTGATACCACCTCTGTCTGTAACAGGGGAACAGTTAGATCTGATAGCACCTCTGTCTGTAACAGGGGAACAGTTAGACCTGATACCACCTCTGTCTGTAACAGTGATTACATGTGATTTTCATCCAGTTGATCTAGTTTTAGCCACAAGATAATCTGTCTATAGAGAACATGTTATTTCAAGGAGTCTAATAAAACCATTGATCTTCAAATGGTCTGTTTTTGTCTGTCTCCTGCGTTGTGTTCACGTAGCTGTAGATCCACACGCACACACATGTGCGCGCACACACACACACACACACACACACACACACACACACACACACACACACACACACACACACACACACACACACACACAAACACAAACACAAACCACTAACCTTTAGAATGGGTATGTATATCTGTATTAAGATTTTATTCTTTCATACTCAGGCAAGGTCTTGTATTTGACCCTGCATCAAAAGGGCATGTGAGACATGGCAGACAACATCCGAGAAGACATCTGTCTCATAATGTCTGATGAAATTATGTTTTCCAGTAATCATATGGTAAATTTGCAGTCTGTGTGTCTCAGTGAAGGGAAACATCCACTCTGCTTTTCTCTATAGTACATTCTATTGTCTCCAGTCGCCTGGCTTTATATATGTTTACTACAGATGTCCTTTTTGAAAACCACTGCATAGTGTACTCAAAGCACCGCAGCCAGATTGTACAGAAAGAGAGAGAGAGAGAGAGAGAGAGAGAGAGAGGAGGGGGAGAGAGAGAGGGGAGGGAGAGAGAGAGAGAGAGAGAGAGAGACAGAGAGAGAGAGAGAGAGAGGGGAGGGGGAGAGAGAGAGAGAGAGTGAGAGAGAGAGAGGGGGGGGGAGACAAATGGTGAATGTCAGCAGTCGGCAGTAGGTTCTCCAAGCTCTGAGACTTAGCGGCTCCTTTGGGACCAGAGCTGACAGACAGGGCATATCATACTCACGTCAGCGGAGCAAAGACAGCGAGAGAAATGGTGGATTTGAGCTGCTGCTATCTCCAGGAGTTAGAACAGAGCTGCTGCTATCTCCAGGAGTTAGAACAGAGCTGCTGCTATCTCCAGGAGACAGAACAGAGCTGCTGCTATCTCCAGGAGACAGAACAGAGCTGCTGCTATCTCCAGGAGACAGAACAGAGCTGCTGCTATCTCCAGGAGACAGAACAGAGCTGCTGCTATCTCCAGGAGTTAGAACAGAGCTGCTGCTATCTCCAGGAGTTAGAACAGAGCTGCTGCTATCTCCAGGAGACAGAACAGAACTGCTGCTATCTCCAGGAGTTAGAACAGAGCTGCTGCTATCTCCAGGAGTTAGAACAGAGCTGCTGCTTTCTCCAGGAGTTAGAACAGAGCTGCTGCTATCTCCAGGAGACAGAACAGAGCTGCTGCTATCTCCAGGAGACAGAACAGAGCTGCTGCTATCTCCAGGAGTTAGAACAGAGCTGCTGCTATCTCCAGGAAACAGAACAGAGCTGCTGCTATCTCCAGGAATTAGAACAGAGCTGCTGCTATCTCCAGGAGTTAGAACAGAGCTGCTGCTATCTCCAGGAGACAGAACAGAGCTGCTGCTATCTCCAGGAGACAGAACAGAGCTGCTGCTATCTCCAGGAGTTAGAACAGAGCTGCTGCTATCTCCAGGAGACAGAACAGAGCTGCTGCTATCTCCAGGAGACAGAACAAAGCTGCTGCTATCTCCAGGAGACAGAACAGAGCTGCTGCTATCTCCAGGAGACAGAACAGAGCTGCTGCTATCTCCAGGAGACAGAACAGAGCTGCTGCTATCTCCAGGAGACAGAACAGAGCTGCTGCTATCTCCAGGAGACAGAACAGAGCTGCTGCTATCTCCAGGAGACAGAACACAACTGCTGGTTTTTGGAGCTGAAGGTGCAAGAAAATCAATAAAAAATAGCATGTGAGATGTGTGGGGTTGGTTAAGGATATGAGATTGTGTCTGTGGAAAACAGCTCAAGCGTTTCACTAATGTCCTTTCCAGAACAGACCTTAAAGCAATGAGATGATTGATCTAATGAATATCTGGCAGAAATACGACCAAGAACGAATGAAAAAAAAGGTAGAATGAATGAATAAAATCTCTCGCCTAAGAAGAGGTATTGTCATTAAATAGAGTTAGTGGGAGTTGTTTAACTGGGCTGAGAGATGTTGTTTAACTGGGCTGAGAGATGCTGTTTAACTGGGCTGAGAGATGTTGTTTAACTGGGCTGAGAGATGCTGTTTAACTGGGCTGAGAGATGTTGTTTAACTGGACTGAGAGATGTTGTTTAACTGGGCTGAGAGATGTTGTTTAACTGGGCTGAGAGATGTTGTTTAACTGGGCTGAGAGATGTTGTTTAACTAGGCTGAGAGATGTTGTTTAACTGGGCTGAGAGATGTTCCTAGACTGACTCCACTGTCAGCCCTACTCTTTCTGTCAGAGAGATCTTCTCTTTGTAATCTTCATCCAAAATAAACCGACAATTCACAGCAAAATGTATTTGTGGTGAGAGGCTAACAGCCCCAGTGTGTAATGTCCTTACAATACAGATGTCTACAAAGCCTCTGTTGACTACTACCCACTTTGGGCAGTGTGTGTGTGTGTGTGTTCCTTTTCACTGCGACACACAGCGGAACCAAGCCATCTGGGAAACTGCTGAGTGTATCACCCCACAGCGGAACCAAGCCATTTGGTAAACTGCTTAGTGTATCTAACATCTCTCCACAATCTCCGAACAAGGAAAAACACCTAATCTGCAATGCTTTCTGGGTCTGCAACTCTGACTCCCAAATTGCACCCCTGTTCCCTATGTAGTGAACTACTTTTGACAAGGGGCCCATAAGGATCTGGCCAATATAAGTGCACTATAGTAATAAGGAGCCGTTTAGGACACAGACAGGGTATTTTTCGAGTCAGAAACTGAAGAGGATGGGTCAACTAGCATCTCAGGAATGTACATAGAGACTCACTTTAACAAGTCTATTGTCTCTGGAGGCCTCATCTATAGATTCTCTTCTATGAGATTCTCACTAAATGACCCCATTAAAAACAATGGAAGAGAAGAGAGGGGCAAGATTCTGCTCTCTCTGCATTATACAGAGTCTGAAGACAAGGATGAAATGCTTCATTTGCACCAAAGAATTGGAACTGTCTCAGTGTAAGAAAAAACAGAATTAATGCAAACACAGCTAACTAGCTAGCGATTCCACATCGGCTACACCTGCATAATCAGTGGGTCCCAAGGACCAGAGTGAAGTGAAGACAGAATACTGGCTTAAAGCAAAGACTATTGTTCCTCATTAGAACACTGGCTTAAAGCAAAGACTACCCTTCTTCATTATAACACTGGCTTAAAGCAAAGACTACCGTTATTAATTGTATCTTTGTGATATGACTTTGAGTTAAACACCAAGTTAATACAAAGATAATACCCTTCAGCTCAAAAAGTAGTATCCAGTGCTTCAGACCCCACTGGAGACAGACAGACAGACAGACAGACAGACAGACAGACAGACAGACAGACAGACAGACAGACAGACAGACAGACAGACAGACAGACAGACAGACAGACAGACAGACAGACAGACAGACAGACAGACAGACAGACAGACAGACAGACAGGTCAGTTAGCAGGCTTGATAAAGGCTTTATTAATCTAAGAGACTCAACAAATGCTGTAGAAGAGTTTTGTTTGCACCGTAAAGGCTGGTGTAAGTCAATGTTTCATTTCCTTCAGTAAGGATACAGCAAATTGGTAGCAATTTATTCTTTCTCTCTCTCTCTCTCTCTCTCTCTCTCTCTCTTCTATTTTCCTCCATTTCCCCTCCTCTCCCTGCAGTGAATTGGGGCTATGTTTGTGTGCCTCCTGAAGCCTGACAGTGTGTAGAAAGGGGTATAGAGAGAAGAGGGGGTGATGAGAGAGGGGAAGAGACAGGGTAGAGAGGGGTGTCGTTGACAGACTCCCCTCAGGAGGAAAGTCTAACCAGCACGTCTGGCTGGGCTAGAGGGGGTCCTTATTTAACAGATAAAGGGGGTCCTTATTTAACAGATAAAGGGGGTCCTTATTTAGGAGATAAAGGGGGTCCTTATTTAGGAGATAAAGGGGGTCCTTATTTAGGAGATAAAGGGGGTCCTTATTTAGGAGATAAAGGGGGTCCTTATTTAGGAGATAAAGGGGGTCCTTATTTAGGAGATAAAGGGGGTGCTTATTTAGGAGATAAAGGGGGTCCTTATTTAGGAGATAAAGGGGGTCCTTATTTAGGAGATAAAGGGGGTCCTTATTTAGGAGATAAAGGGGGTGCTTATTTAACAGATAAAGGGGGTGTCCTTATTTAGGAGAGGTACAGTCAGTGTAGACACAGTGAGACGACCACTAGATACCTGTATGTATCCTTTACACCAGTAGAGCACTGTTTCCCAACTCCAGTCCTCCAGTACCCCCAACAGTGTTTCCCAACTCCAGTCCTCCAGTACCCCCAACAGTGTTTCCTATAAGGGCACAAGGTGAGACCTGATGCATACACAGGAGGCAGATGGCAGAGTCCAAGATGTTTATTAACAATCCAAAAGGCATAGGCAAGAGAATGGTTGTGGACAGATAAAAAAAAGCAGGAGCACAGGAAGAAACACGCTGGTTGACTTGAACATACAAGACGAACTGGCACAGAGAGACAGGAAACACAGGGATAAATACACCAGGGAAAATAATCGACACCTGGAGAGGGTCGAGACAATCACAAGGACAGGTGAAACAGATCAGGACGTGACAGTTTCCCAACTCCAGTCCTCCAGTACCCTGATAGTGTTTACAACTCCAGTCCTCCAGTACCCCAACAGTGTTTACAACTCCAGTCCTCCAGTACCCCGACAGCCCAACTCCAGTCCTCCAGTATCCCGACAGTGTTTCCAACTCCAGTCCTCCAGTACCCCAACAGTGTTTCCAACTCCAGTCCTCCAGTATCCCCGACAGCCCAACTCCAGTCCTCCAGTACCCCGACAGCCCAACTCCAGTCCTCCAGTATCCCCGACAGCCCAACTCCAGTCCTCCAGTACCCCAACAGCCCAACTCCAGTCCTCCAGTACCCCGACAGCCCAACTCCAGTCCTCCAGTACCCCCAACAGCCCAACTCCAGTCCTCCAGTACCCCGACAGCCCAACTCCAGTCCTCCAGTATCCCCGACAGCCCAACTCCAGTCCTCCAGTACCCCGAAAGCCCAACTCCAGTCCTCCAGTACCCCGACAGCCCAACTCCAGTCCTCCAGTACCCCGACAGCCCAACTCCAGTCCTCCAGTACCCCGACAGCTCAACTCCAGTCCTCCAGTATCCAACAATATTCATTTTTATTGTAGCCCTGGATATGCACACCTGATTCAACTAATCATGTCAATGTTATGGTCGATCCCTCTGCCATACCCATGAAGATACAGGATATAGAAGTCTAAGACGGATTTTGCAGTGTTATCCTGTTTCTTTAAAAGTTAAGGCATATAGTTTGCTCAGTCCCTTAATTAAGCCAGATGTACACTACATGATTTAGCTGTCCCAGACATGTTCTTGAGCTAGGAGCCAAAATCACCACGCTGTTTCCTAATTGGGGTACGCGGCCGTCAGCAACGCTAATTTTATGTGAGTGGGTCATAGATCCAATCTGAGGGCTACCGATCCAGTCTTTGAGACGTCCCAGATGTCTGATATTTTCAAACACGTTTGATTTTATCGGCACAAAATCTGCAATGCTCTTGTAGTGTGAGATGTGCAACGCCAAGTTTTGAGAACGGAGATCAGCAATAGATGAGAGCTAGAATGAGAGCTCACCACAGAAGAAGACGCTAGAATGAGAGCTCACCACAGAAGAAGTCGCTAGAATGAGAGCTCACCACAGAAGAAGTCGCTAGAATGAAAGCTCACCACAGAAGAAGTCGCTAGAATGAGAGCTCACCACAGAAGAAGTCGCTAGAATGAGAGCTCACCACAGAAGAAGTCGCTAGAATGAGAGCTCACCACAGAAGAAGTCGCTAGAATGAGAGCTCACCACAGAAGAAGTCGCTAGAATGAGAGCTCACCACAGAAGAAGCCGCTAGAATGAGAGCTCACCACAGAAGAAGCCGCTAGAATGAGAGCTCACCACAGAAGAAGCCGCTAGAATGAGAGCTCACCACAGAAGAAGCCAGTGAGATGCTGACGTTGTTTTGCATCACCCAGAATGTGTAGACTCTCGAGGAGGAGCGATGACTACTACTATGCATTTTTAATTGCCTTTAAGTTCACAAGCAATGTTATTTAATTCAAAGTGTATTGGCTCGATTTCGTTACTCTGCATGGCATGCTTGAATATCTGACTGAAAATGTTCATGAGGCTACTTTGAACAACATTTTTTTAGTGACACTGTTTGGTGGTATGGAGAATCCTCATGACCAAGTGGAGAATCTAGGAGTGTGTGACACCCAGCTGTGCCACATCGTTTGGCAAGACAAAAAAACTACAGGAAAGATGGTAATGTAATGTGAGAGGTCCATCGATGTTAGGATTTTAAAAGTTGTGTAGTGTACACTCAACTTTAGTAACAGCACTGTTACTGAGATTTTGGTACATCAAGGCAGAAGGAGAACTGATCCTTTCATCTCTTTCTGGTGAAGTTTTGTTCTTTCTCAGTCTCTCCCTTGGTGTAGTGATGATAACACAGGGATGTGTGACTGGGGACTGGGAGGACAGAAACAGACATTAAACACAGGATGTATGGCAGAGAACTGGGGACTGGGACCGACAGAAACAACAATTAAAACAGTTCACACAGTGTATCTTTCTTAAAGTGCGTGGGATTGAAGGTATGATTTAGACGTGTGAACGTGTGACTTAATTTTTTTTATTTGTATAAAAAAAAAAATATCACCAATCAGCCAAGTTTATTTATAACATTACAACGTTTGATAAATTCAGTTAACACCAACAGTTCACTCCACAATATAATAGCCACTGTACTAACAGGACCACTGCACTGTGTACCATCTGTCAATGAGACAATAAGATTACATTATCCCATAGGATGACAATGCCCCCATCCACAGGGCACGAGTGGTCACTGAATAGTTTGATGAGCATGATCATGGCCATCACCACATCTCATTTATGGGAGATTTTGCTGAGGCAGCGTTTTCTACCACCATCAACAAAACACCAAATGATGGAATTTCTGGTGGAAGAATGGTGTTTCATCCCTCCAATAGAGTTCCGGACACTTTTAAAATCTATGGCGAGTTGCATTGAAGCTGTTCTTACTCGTGGTGCCCCAACGCCTCATTAAGACACTTTCTGGTGGTGTTTCCTTTATTTTGGCAGTTACCTGTATCTACCCGCTTTATACCTTATATCATAGCCTAACATTAACTAATTTACTTTTTTGCATATACCCTAACTAATACAAACCCTATGAACAATGCTATGATGTGTTTAATGTGTTGTGTTTATATACAGGCATTATAACCCCCACCGTTGGGAAACAGTGAAGGTGTCCTGTCAGTCCACTTGCTACAGTGGGTTCACATGTTCACACCTTCAAGTCCCACCTTCAAGTCCCACCTTCAAGTCTCACCTTCAAGTCTCAACCTCAAGTCACACCTTCAAGTCTCACCTTCAAGTCTCAACCTCAAGTCCCACCTTCAAGTCCCACCTTCAAGTCTCACCTTCAAGTCTCAACCTCAAGTCACACCTTCAAGTCTCACCTTCAAGTCTCAACCTCAAGTCCCACCTTCAAGTCCCACCTTCAAGTCTCACCTTCAAGTCTCAACCTCAAGTCACACCTTCAAGTCTCACCTTAAGTCCCACCTTCAAGTAAATTAAAACATAAATAATAAAATAAATCACTCGGTCACACCTTCACACGTTCAATGGTTCATTTGTGGCATTCATCGCCCCTCATACACTTCTATCTTATCTATGTTTTGCTATAGTCTTACACACACAGAGACACACACGCACACACACGCACACATACACACACACACTCACTTCTATGTTCTCAGTGCTGACAAACACAGCCTGCGATAAAAGCATTTTAAAACAAATCCCTTTCTCCCTCAGAACAATGACCTAAATGTAGACCCTGCTGCCAACTCTATAACTAATCAACCAGAGACAGCTCCACCAGAGGCCGCGGTGAGTGTGTGTGTGTGCGTGTGTGAGTGTGTGTGTATTAGACAGCGTGTGTGTATTAGACAGAAAGTGTTTGTGCATGAGTGTACGTGTCTGTGTGTGTATGTGCCCAAGCATTTATGTATGTGTGCAAGAGAGAGTGTGTGTGTGTGTGTGTGCGTGTGTGTGTGCGTGTGCGTGTGCGTGTGAGTGTGCGTGCGTGTGTGTGTGTGTGTATATGTGTGTGTGTGTGTGTGTGTGTATGTGTGTGTGTGTGTGTGTGTGTGTGTGTGTGTGTGTGTGTGTGTGTGTATGCATGTGTATATGCATGTGTGTGTGTGCGTGCGTGTGTGCGTGCATGTGTGTGTGTGTGTATGTGTATGCTTGTGTGTATGTGTGCGTGTGTGTGTGTGTGTGTGTGTGTGTGTGTGTGTGTGTGTGTGTGTGTGTGTGTGTGTGTGTGTGTGTGTGTGTGGTGTCCTGTGGGTGCATTGGCTCTCTGTGTGTCTGACAGAAGTCCTGTTGCCCTTTTCCCCTGCAATCCCACTTCTATTTGAGGCCACTGATTGTTCTGCCTCTGCTCTGTGCTCCCACGGTGGACCGATTCAAAGCCTTGGCCTTTGGCTCATTTTAAGTGCTGTGAACTACGACAGAACAGCAAGGCCCGGGACTCAGACTCACATGCCAACTGGAATTGATTTGAACATCATCACATCATCACAGCTCCAAACATGAAACCAGCAAGATCGCTCAAGATTGGCTTCGAAATTGAACGTCCTCAGGATGTTAGGAAATGCCTTCAAAATCGACCACTAGGGACAACAGTGAGAGCTATTATCATAAAGTAGGCGTGGATTTTGCTAGGGCGTTGAGGACAGGTTGGATGGCTGTAATCCCATGACTCTGGAGTCAAAGGTCACGTGTTTAATCCCAGTTGTAACCAGTCCTTTATTTAATGTTTATTATTATTATTATTATTATACTTTTATTGTAATCGCATGACTCTGGAGTCAAAGGTCATGTGTTCAATCCCAGTGGTAGACGTTATTATTTTTTATTATCCCAAACCTTAACTCTTAAACATTTAGAATGAATGCCTAAATTTAAAGCAGCAATCAGCATTTTCTACATCCATTTTGGACTTAAATATATTGTCGTGTCTTTGGCTATGCCGGATTAATTAAGTGATATTTCATGCTATTCTATAAAATCCTTTCTCTGTAATTAATATTACCTGATTGAGCTAATCATGTAAATGTAATTAACTAGAAAGTCGGGGCACCACGGAAGAACGTTTATAGAGCCGTTATCTTCCGAATAAACTTTTAAAATACTTAGTAATATTTTACATCGATAGCCGTCATCTTAATCATTTTATTTTCAGTCTCATAATGAAAGTTGTAAATTCTTGGTTATCTTCACGAACCCTGGCTAACAAGTTGAATCAGCAATGCAAAATTGGGTTTAATTATTTATTTACTAAATACCTAAACTAATCACACAGAATTACAAATACACCGAATACAAATGATGCCATACATGATGGCTGGTTACACAAAGAAAAGGGGGTTGGGCTTGAATGAGAGAGCGGGAAGATTTAGGAACAAAGAAACAGCAGCTATGCTATCGTAAATACATTATCTTATGCATTCTAAATTACCGCCCATTTGGAAAAGGAAAATGCAATAAATATTTACTCTGAGCTGCGCTTCGGTAGATTGGTCGTAGATGCTGGCTGGGTTGGCCAACAGATCTTCCTGTCCTCGGAAGAATGTCTCTGGTGGTAAATTGGATACGTGGTGGTATCTTCGTCCGTCTGTTAGACTGGATCCGTCGTCCGTCCTTTCCTAGCCCACGTCTACAGCGGCCGCTGCTAACTCAACGGCTAGGAAGTATCACTTCTGTAGTGAATAAGCTCAAAGTTCATACCATTCGCCACCAAAGCTCACGCCGAGGTTGGCTTAGTTCTGTACTTGACATGTGTGTCCTTCTAACGTAGAGGCTGCAGACCTCACGTACTGGAACACGTGGTTATCTTTTCGTCAAAGGCTTATATAGTGGAGAGGGGGAAGGATGTGTTTCATCGTTTATAACCCCTGTCTCTTCACAGGGGTGGGCCACTGATCAAGCAGGGCACTTTCCTTATGAAAACCCAAATCTCTCATTTGGAAGCTAAAATTACATTTAATCTCCTAACAAACAATTTCAATGTCAAACATTTCAATTGCATAACAATTCCATGTGACTCTGATAACTAGAGGGTGTATACTTTCCCAGGTACAGTTTATGTCATCCTGTCATCAGTCATAATGTCTCAGATGACAACTGAACTGACCTCCATACTCATTACGTTCCAAAGCATATTTCCAACTGGTTTTATTACCAAAATATGGTTCCTTTCCCCATTTGTTTGATGTTCCCAGACTCTCTATATTTAACAGGACAGCAGTCCTTCAGTAGGGTCAGTAAGAGAGGGGAAGGGAGAAAGGTATTTATGGGGGGGGTCATAAACCTTACCCACACGCCAATGTCATGACAATATGTACCTATTGATTCTTGAAGAATGTAACTTATAAATGCATCATGATGTCACGGCTGTTTGAATGATCGGACCAACGCGCAGCATGGTTGTGGTTCCACATATTTATTAAACGTGAAACTGAATGCAATACACTTAAATACTTGAAAATACAAAAACAACAAACCGTGACGCAGAGAGGAAAACACACTACTCAAAAGATAATCACCCACAAAAACAGGTGGGACAAACATCAAATTAAATAGGACCTCCAATTTAGAGACAACGACAACCGGCTGCCTCTAACTGGAGATCATGCCAAACAAAAACAAACATAGAAATACAAAACTAGAAACTGAACATAGAAATAGAAAAATAGACAAACAACCCCTGTCACGCCCTGACCTACTCTACCATAGAAAATAACAACTTACTATGGTCAGGACGTGACACATGAGTTTAGTTCAACTGTTGTACCCCATCAGAACCCAAAGTATAAGTTTGTTTCAGTCCAATATTGGTAAACACAGTAAATGTAAACAAACGTGGTTAGAACTCTGATTTTGATATCATGGATCGTCAGTCCTTGCATCCTTAGCTCTGTCTATGAATTAGAGAGTGGTTACAGTGGGGATAAAGTACTGGACTGTATAAAGTGTTTGATTTGAACAATCATTTATATGAAGGTAATTATGTTCATTTTCTGTTTTTGCAATTTCATAATCCAGATACTCTACAGATTATGTACCATCTTCCACCAAAGCAAGTGGAAGATAGAGAGAGAGAGGAAGGGAAGGAAGAGAGAAAGAGAGATCGAGAAAGAAAAGAGAGAGAGGGAGGAAGGCAGAGAGAGAGCAAGAGAGAGAGAGAGAGAGAGAAGAAAAGAGAGAGACAGAGAGAGAGAGAGAGAGAGAGAGAAAGAAAAGAGAGAGAGAGAGAGAGAGAGGGGGAAGGCAGAGAGAGAGAGAGTGAGAGAGAGAGAAAGAAAAGAGAGAGACAGAGAGAGGGGGGAAGGCAGAGAGAGAGAGAGGGGGGGGGCAGAGAGAGGGGGAAGGGGAAGGCAGAGAGAGAGGGGGGAAGGCAGAGAGAGAGAGAGAGAGAAAGAAAAGAGAGACAGAGAGAGAGAGAGAGAGAGAGAGAGAGAGAGAGAGAGAGAGAGAGAGAGAGAGAGAGGGGATAGATAGTTGAAAGCCAAGAAAAACAAAGCATGAGATTATAAAAAAACAATAGTGTTTTCCCTTGTGGGTAATCTTTTATCTGGAATGATGAAAAGATTTTCCACAAGGAGATAGTTTCAATTGATTGGATGATTAGATTGCTGATTGAATTGTTTTGATGGCATGTGTTTGTTGTTTCCCTACGTATCTGGTATTTCTGTGACACTGCAGGAGAACCCTCAGGAGTTTGGGACACGGTGACTGCACTTCAAACATGAGCAGAGAGGAGAAGGGCACTGTGTCCTAGGAAAGAGAAGGACTCTGTGTCCTAGGAAAGAGAAGGACACTGTGTCCTAGGAAAGAGACGGACACTGTGTACTAGGAAAGAGAAGGACACTGTGTCCTAGGGAAGAGAAGGACACTGTGTCCTAGGAAAGAGACGGACACTGTGTACTGGGAAAGAGAAGGACACTGTGTCCTAGGAAAGAGAAGATGAAACAGCGAGAGAGAAAAAGGAACGATGGGCCTCCCGAGTGGTGCAGCGGTCTAAGACACTGCACTGCAGTGCTAGAGTCAGAACGGGAGTTGCACGATGGCACAAGACTGTAATTACCAATTGGATATCACGAAAAAGGGGTAAAAAAGTACCACCAATTATTTTTTTTTTACTAAACTTTTTTTTTTTTTTATGAAAGAGGGAACATGTCAGAGACAAACAGAGGAGAAGAAAGGAACGAGGGAGGAGAAGAGGAAGAAATAAAATATAAAGTTGAATATTCATGTGCTTGGGGATCGTCTGAGAGAACCATGACGCCAAAGCTCCTTCTCTTCAATAAACCAGCTCCCACCCACCTATCTATAGACCTCCAGCCCCTCTCCAACCCTCCCCCCTGTTAAACTAATCCTCATCCCCAGTTCAGCGCCTGGGCTGTGGGGACTGATCATGGCTCTCTCCCCTGTAGCCTGTGGGGCTCCAGAGCACTGACACTAACTCTGTGTGTAATAGGATCAGGGCCCAGAGGAGCCAGGAGGCCTCAGGAAAGTACTGCTGTGGTGATGATTTGGGGCTCCTCTCTGATATGTCAGTCTGTGAGAGTTTGGGAGGGAATGAAACGCAGTCACAAACACACACATACTCTCTTTCTCTCTCTCTCTCTCTCTCTCTCACACATATAGACTATACACACACATACTCTCTCTTTCTCTCTCTATCTCTCTCTCTCTCTCACACATATAGACTATAACCTCACACATATGATAAATAAATGCACAAAAGTTTATATTTGACAGGACCACAAACCTATTAACATGTTGAGACTCAGTTGAGGTGTTGACATGAGGTTGTCACACACTCCCAAGTGCAGTTAGTACGAGTTGACCATATTCATCCCTTCTGGCTTGTCCTGTCTCACCACTGACCATGGTGTCTGAGAGGACCCATTATCGCGTTGCCACCATATTCAGGAGGAGAAACGTTCATTTCCGAAGTGTTCCTGTCACAATAGATATACACCAAGTGTACAAAACATTAGGAACACCTGTTCTTTCCATGACATAGACTGACCAGGTGAATCCAGGTGAGAGTTATTGATTATTGATGTCACTTATTTAAATCCACTTCAAATCAGTGTAGATGAAGGGGAGGAGACAGGTTACAGAAGGATTTTTAAGCATTGAGACAACTGAGACATGGATTGTGTATGTGTGCCATTCATAACGTGAATGGGCCAGACAAATTAACGGGGTATGGTAGGTGCCAGGCGTACTGTTTTGAGTGTTTCAAGAACTGCAACGCTGCTGGGTTTTTCATGCTCAACAGTTTTCCGTGTGTATCAAGAATGGTCAACAACACAAAGGGTATCCAGCCAACTTGATACAACTGTGGGAAGCATTGGAGTCAACATGGGGCCAACATCCCTGTGGAACGCTTTTCAACACCTTGTAGAGTCCAAATTGAGGCTTTTCTGAGGGCAAAAAGGGGGTGCAACTCAATATTAGGAGGGTGTTCCTAATGTTTTGTACACTCAGTGTAAGTGGGTGGATGTGTGTCACAAATAAGTATCGCTAAGTGATTAGTGCTTTTTGAGGTCAGTTCGGTTTAAGTTTGTTTAAAAAAAAATTATCAACGTTTTCGATTTCAGTTTCAATTTTTTATTTAAAACATTAAATGAACTATATCACTTATTAACCATCATATAAAATGTCAGCTGTTGTGTATATTACATTCGTTTTATTTCAATGACTTTAATATTTAGTTCACAAGTCATCATCTCTATAGAGCTGCTGTCTGTCAAAATCACTATTTTAGTAGTTCTTCAAAGTAAATAAGGCATAATACTACGACTGCTGAATACCAACTATCAGTCACTAAGGTGATGTATTTTCACGTAGAGATACCTCGCCAAGCAACAGCTGCTCTCTATATCCCATCACCATTGTACATTCTTCTGTCTCTTCCATCGCAAGCCTAAAAGAAACACAGACTGGACAAGTAGATGCGCAATGGATTATGGTCATTGTAGTTAATTCCCACGTTTTATGCGCTAAACTATGTTGAATATTGGCCCTGTTGGAAACTACTACTCCCTACTACATCGCACTGTATCTAATTCATCTTTAGAGGAACTGTGCAATGTGTAAATTGAGATGTGTAAACAGTCAATTAGTCAGGGGTGGAAAAAGTAACCAATTGTCATGGTTGAGTAAAAGTAAAGATAACTTAATAGAAATTGACTCAAGTAAAAGTGAAAGTAACACAGTAAAATACTACTTGAGTAAAAGTCTAAAAGTATTTGGTTTTAAATGTATCAAAAGTATAAATAATTTCAAGTTCCTTATAATAAGCAAACCAGACGGCAATATTATGATATATTATTTTCATTTACGAATAGCCAGGGGAACACTTCAACACTCAGACATCATTTACAAACCAAGCATTTGTGTTTAGTGAGTCTGCCAGATCAGAGGCAGTAGGGAAGACCAGGGATGTTCTCTTGATAAGTATGTGAATTAGACAATATTCCTGTCCTGCTATGCATTCAAAATGTAACGAGTACTTTTGGGTGTCAGAGACAATGTACTGAGTAAAAAGTACATATTTTCTTTAAGAATGTAGTGGAGTAAAAATAGAAGTAAAAAATATAAATAGTAAAGTACAGATACCGGAGAAAACTACTTAAGTAGTACTTTAAAGTATTTTTACAGAACTACTTTACACCACTGCAATTATTATTATTATTATTTTTTTAAGTGCTATTTCGGTTAATCGATCAACTCTATGACCAGGTAAAAAGAAACTCATTCCCAATCACAAGAAGCTACTCTGTATTTACAGCTGCTGTAGGGCTCAGCTTTTAGAAAGAGAATATCAATAGAGTGTACAAAGCTGTCATCTAGACAAAGGGTGGCTATTTGATGAATCTGAAATACAAAATATATTTTGATTTGTTTAACACTTTTTTGGTTACTACATGATTCCATATGTGTTATTTCATAGTTTTGAGGTGTTCTAAAACTTTTGACCGGTAGTGTAGATCATCTTTTTATTTACCTGTATTTTATTTGACCAGGTAAGTTCACTGAGAACACATTCTCATTTACACCAACTGTAACGGTCTTCGTCGTCCTCGGATGAAGGGGAAGAGAAATCAGACCAACATGCAGCGTGGTAAGTGTTCGTCATTTTAATGTAAAACTGAACACTAATGTGACAATCAAAACAAAAGAACAACCGAACAGTTCCGTCAGGTGCAAAACACTAAAGAGAAAATATCCACCCACAAAACCCAAAGGAAAACAGGCTGCCTAAGTATGGCTCCCAATCAGCAACAACGATATACAGCTGTCCCTGATTGAGAGCCATACCCGGCCGAAACAAAGAAATACCAAACATAGAAAAAAGGACATAGAATGCAAAACATAGAACAATACCCAAAAACACAAAACAAACACACCCCTGCCACGCCCTGACCAAACTACAATAACAAGTAACCCCTTAAACTGGTCAGGACATGACACCAACGTCCTGGAGAATAGTTACAGGGGAGAGGAGGGGGATGAATGAGCCAATTGGAAGCTAGGGATGATTAGGTGACCATAATGGTATGAGGGACAGATTGGGAATTTAGCCAGGACACCAGGGTTAACACCCCTACTCTTAAGATAAATACCATGGGATCTTTAGTGACCTCAGAGAGTCAGGACACCCGTTTAACGTCCCATCAGAGTTTGAGGCTACATCCCAAATAGCCTCCTAGTCCATACACTGCACTTCCTTTTGACCATATCCCATAAGGCTCTGTACTGGAGATAGCCTGCGTCCCAAATGGCAACCTAAGAGTTGGTGTTAGAACTTTGTGATTTTGTGGTTGGATTTCACCTTGCAGGCAAACAGCGATTCAATTGCATCTCAACCTCTCTGGGTCCCATAACAATACAGGAAGAAATCTGACTCTGGGTCCTGTAGGAATACAGGAAGTAATCTGAATTGAGCCTTTAGCTATCGACAGTATGCCGGCTAGCTCGTCCACACAGGACTTAGTCTATCCCCAACTCAGAGACCCAGCTGGAGTATGAAAGCACAGCCACCAAACACCGAGCACCAAGCCATTGCTTTCTAATCCAGGGCTGTAATTCCTATTTATACACAAACTGCAAAGTAACGGGGATTTCTGAACACAAATGTCTGTGGATTTTGGTTTTTGATCACTTTTGTACTTCAGGACATCCAGGATATCGGCTATTTCTTATACATCAGCTCAAAAAAAAAAGAAACCTGAAAATACATTTTTTTTTCAGAGGTAGTCCTAAATCATCCATATTCCAGGCAGGGTCTCTCATCAGGTACAAACAGGCTACACACACACACACACACACACACACACACACACACACACACACACACACACACACACACACACGCACACACACACACACACACACACACACGCACACACACACACACACACACACACACACACACACACACACACACACACACACACACACACACACACACGTAGGCCTGCCTCATCCATTCTCTACTCAGGTGCCAGGCAGGTGAGACCAGATCATAATTATGGATGAAACAGTAATGGGTGAAATGGATGGTACCTGGAACTGATGCATAAAAGAGAAGACTACAATCATACATACTGTAGACAACCCCAAACCTGTTCAGTCATAATGTAGACAATCCTAAACCTGTCCAGTCATACTGTAGACAACCCTAAACCTGTCCAGTCAATCTGTAGACAATCCTAAACCTGTCCAGTCATACTGTAGACAACCCTAAACCTGTCCAGTCATACTGTAGACAACCCCAAACCTGTCCAGTCATACTGTAGACAACCCTAAACCTGTCCAGTCATACTGTAGACAACCCTAAACCTGTCCAGTCATACTGTAGACAACCCCAAACCTGTCCAGTCAATCTGTAGACAACCCTAAACCTGTCCAGTCAATCTGTAGACAATCCTAAACCTATCCAGTCATACTGTAGACAACCCCAAACCTGTCCAGTCATACTGTAGACAATCCTAAACCTGTCCCGTCATACTGTAGACAACCCTAAACCTATCCAGTCATACTGTAGACAACCCTAAACCTGTCCAGTCAATCTGTAGACAACCCCAAACCTGTCCAGTCATACTGTAGGGTGTGTGTGTGTGTGTGTGTGTGTGTGTGTGTGTGTGTGTGTAGCCTGTTTGTACCTGATGAGAGACCCTGCCTGGAATATGGATGATTTAGGACTACCTCTGAAAAAAAATGTACTTTGAATTTCATTTTTATTTCTGTGTTTTGAGCTGTATAAGACATAGCCTATATCCTGGATGTCCTGAAGCACAAGATATTCCTTCCATAGTATTCCCTAAGGAAAAGCATGAAAGTTATCAAAAACCAAAATCCCACAGACATTTGTGTTCAGAAATCCCTGTTACTTTGCAGTTTGTGTATAAATAGGAATTCCAGCCCTGGATTTGAAAGCAATGGCTTGGTGCTCAGTGTTTGGTGGCTGTGCTTTCATATTCCAGCTGGGTCTCTGAGTTGGGGATAGACTAGGTCCTGTGTGGACGAGCTAGCCGGCATACTGCCGATAGCTAAAGGCTCAATTCAGATTACTTCCTGTATTCCTACAGGACCCAGAGTCAGATTTCTTCCTGTATTGTTATGGGACCCAGAGAGGTTGAGATGCAATTGAATCGCTGTTTGCCTGCAAGGTGAAATCCAACCACAAAATCACAAAGTTCTAACACCAACTCTCAGCCTGCATCCCAAATGGCACCCTATCTCCAGTACAGAGCCTTATGGGATATGGTCAAAAGGAAGTGCAATGTAGGGACTAGGAGGCTATTTTGGATGTAGGCCCAAACTCTGAAAGGACTCAATTGCCCTGTGTAGGGTTCTGTCTTTCTGATGGGACGTTAAACGGGTGTCCTGACTCTCTGTGGTCACTAAAGATCCCATGGCATTTATCTTAAGAGTAGGGGTGTTAACCCTGGTGTCCTGGCTAAATTCCCAATCTGACCCTCATACCATCATGGCCACCTAATCATCCCCAGCTTCCAATTGGCTCATTCATCCCCCTCCTCTCCCCTGTAACTATTCTCCAGGACGTTGGTGTCAATGAGAATGTGTTCTCAGTGAACTTACCTGGTTAAATAAAATACAGGTAAATAACAAAATGATCTACACTACCGGTCAAAGTTTTAGAACACCTCCAAACTATGAAATAACACATATGGAATCATGTAGTAACCAAAAAAGTGTTAAACAAATCAAAATATATTTTACATTTGAGATTCTTCAAATAGCCACCCTTTGCAGAGATGACAGCTTTGCACACCCTTGGCATTCTCTCAACCAGCTTCATGAGGTAGTCACCTGGAATGCATTTCAATTAACAGGTGTGCCTTCTTAAAAGTTAATATGTGGAATTTATTTCCTTCGTAAAGCATTTAAGCCAATCAGTTGTGTTGTGGTGTACAGAAGATAGCCCTCTATGGTAAAAGACCAAGTCCATATTATGGCAAGAACAGCTCAAATAAGCAAAGAGAAAGAAAGTCCATCATTAGTTTAAGACATGAAGGTCAGTCAATAAGGAACATTTCAAGAACTTTGAAAGTTTCTTCAAGTGCAGTCGCAAAAACCATCAAGCGCTATGATGAAACTGGCTCTCATGAGGACCACCACAGGGAAGAAAGACCTAGAGTTACCTCTGCTGCAGAGGAAAAGTTCAGTAGAGTTACCAGCCTCAGAAATTGCAGCCCAAATACATGCTTCACAGTGTTCAAGTAACAGGCACATCTCAACATCAGCTGTTCCGAGGAAACTGTGTGAATCAGGCCTTCATGGTCGAATTGCTGCAAAGAAACCACTACTAAAGGACACCAATAAGAAGAAGAGACTTGGTTGGGCCAATAAATACGAACATGGGACATTAGACCGGTGGAAATTTGTCCTTTGGTCTGGAGTCCAAATTGGAGATTTTTGTTTCCAACCTCTGTGTCTTTGTGAGACACGGTGTGGGTGAACGGATGATCTCCGCATGTGTATTTCTCACCGTGAAGCATGGAGAAGATGTTTAGGTGTGGGGGTGCTTTGCTGGTCACACTCTCAATTATTTATTTAGAATTCAAGGCACACTTAACCAACATGGCTACCACAGCATTCTGCAGCGATATGCAATCCATATGGTTTGGGCTTAGTGGGACTATAATTTGTTTTTTAACTGGAAAATGACTCAACACACCTCCAGGATGTGTAAGGTCTATTTTACCAAGAAGGTTAGTGATGGAGGGCTGCATCAGATGACCGGCCTCCACAATCCCCCAACCTCAACCCAATTGAGATGGTTTGGGATGAGTCAGACTGCAGAGTGAAGGAAAAGCAGCTAACAAGTGCTCAGCATATGTGGGAACTCCTTCAAGACTGTTGGAAAAGCATTCCAGGTGAAGCTGGTTGAGAGAACGCAAAGAGTGTGCAAGGCCAAGGGTGGGTATTTGATAAATCACAAATATAAAATATATTTTGATTTATTTAATCTTTTTTTGGTTACTACATGATTCCATATGTGTTATTTCATAGTTTTGATGTCTTCACTATTATTCTACAATGTAGAAAATTGTAAAAATAAAGAAAAACCCTTGAATGAGTAGGTGTTCTAAAACTTTTGACCGGTAGTGTTTATCTCTCTCAACCATCCTTACGATTGGACAGTGAGACGTCAACTAAAGCAGCTGATTAGCAGGCATTCAAAGCCTAGAAAGTTTCTATATGATGACTTCATAACTTCTGTCCGATGACTTCATAACTTCTGATGACTTCTGTCTGATGACTTCATAACTTCTGATGACATCATAACTCCTGTCTGATGACTTCATAACTTCTATCTGATGACTTCATAACTTCTATCTGATGACTTCATAACTTCTATCTGATGACTTCATAACTTCTGACGACTTCATAACTTCTATCTGATGACTTCATAACTTCTGATGACTTCATAACTTCCTAACTTTGACACTGTAGACCATGCTATCCTTTTGAGTAAGCTGTCATCTATAGGACTGGGCACTGATACCTGCCGATGGTTTTATAACTATCTTAAAGATAGAACTCAGGCCGTCATGGTCGACGGGGTCAAGTCTGACCCCTTACAGTTACTTAAAGGGGTCCCTCAGGGTTCAATAATTGGCCCACTATTGTTCTCACTTTATATAAACAACATTGGTGATGATGTCAGATATTGTAAATTCCATTTATATGCAGATGACACAGTGATGTACTCTATTGCTCCAACAGCGGACCAAGCTTTAATGCAGTTGGAGTCTGATTTTAGGATACTACAGGGGTCTCTTTTACAGCTTAAACTTGTTTTAAACGCTAAGAAAACAAATGTCATGTTTTTTTCTAGGTCTAAACTCTCAGTTAGAAACACTTTTGTAATCACTAGCTTGGATGGTACTCAAATCAAACAGGTCTCTGCATATAAATACTTAGGGGTATGGTTAGATGATAGGCTTTCTTTTAAAAAACATGTTACTGAATTGGGAAAAAAGCTCAAATTCAAGATAGGGTTCCTTTATAGAAACAGGGCTTGTCTGTCCTCCGTAAATAGAAAACAAATTGTGCAGGCTACTTTTATGTCCGTTTTAGATTATGGTGATATTATCTATATGCATGCATCGGCAAACACATTAAAACCACTGGATGCTATTTACCATTGTGCACTCAGGTTTATCACGGGTGATAGTTACAAAACTCATCACTGTGTCCTATATCAACATGTGGGTTGGGCCTCTCTATCTGTGAGGCGAGAGCAACATGCTCTCTTGTTTATTTATAAAACACTTCTTTTAAAACTACCTCCATATATATCATCATTAATTTCCACTAGATATACTAATTTTAAAACCAGATCACAGATGTGGATTACATTAGCGCCTCCTGCGATCTCCACAGAGTTGGGTAGGAATGCCTTTAGTTCCTTTGCACCTTATTTATGGAACAAACTGCAGATCCAACTTAAGTTAGACACTCTGGTGTCCCTTGCCCATTTAAAAAATGTTATGGAGGATCAATATGATGTTGTCTGTGATTGTTTCTGTTGAATTGTGTCTTTGTTTTGTATGTTTGAAATGTTCTTGTCTGTATGCCTAAAACTGTATATGTCAACATGTTTACACAGGGCACAGCCGTAAAAGAGATCCAGGTCTCAGTCTGTTTTCCCTGTTAAAATAAAGATTAAAAAAAAATAAAAATTCTGACGACTTCATAACTTCTCTCTGATGAATTCATAACTTATGATGACTTCATAACTTATGACAACTTCATAACTTCTATCTGATGACTTCGTAACTTCTGATGACTTCATAACTTCTATCTGATGACTTCATAACTGCTATCTGATGACTTCATAACTGCTATCTGATGACTTCAATCTGACGACTTCATAACTTCTATCTGATGACTTCATAACTTCTATTTGACAACTTCAACTCCACCCACAGCTCTTTCAACTAAACTCTAACATTTCCTTATACGAACACACACACACCAATCAAAATCCCTCTACTATGGGAATCGTTTCAGCCACTTGTTGTTCCAATTAATTTCTTACTTTAAACGTTTTAGGAACATTTTAGATAACCGACTATAGATAATGACACGGTTTCGATGAACGAAAGTCTTTATTTATTAGCTGGCGGAGTGGTTTAAAAACACTCTGGCTGTGTCCCAAACGGCTGTGTCCCAAACGGTTGTGTCCCAAACGGTTGTGTCCCAAATGCCTGTGTCCCAAAGAGTGCGTCCCAAATGTGTGCGTCCCAAATAACTGCGTCCCAAACGCCTGTGTCTCATATTTCTGTGTCCCAAATGTCTGTGTCCCAAATGTCTGTGTCCCAAATGCCTGTGTCCCAAATGTGTTCATCCCAAATGCCTGCGTCCCAAATAACTCCGTCCCAAATGGAAGTAGCGCACTAGTATAAAAGCGAATATGGTGCCATGTGGGATGCAGATTCTTTAATTGATCGCTATGAAGGCAGGGACTTGCACTTACAGGAGCGATCAAGAGAGAAGGAGGAAAGGAGGAAGACAGGGATAGAGAGAGGAGGAAGAGAGGGCTAGAGAGAGGAGGAAGAGAGGGCTAGAGAGAGGAGGAAGAGAGGGGTAGAGAGAGGAGGAAGAGAGGGCTAGAGAGAGGAGGAAGACAGGGGTAGAAGCTTTTACAGCTGACAGGGTTATTTTTAAGACAGGAAACAAAGCAGCATGAAAGAGAGGAAGGCTAGTTAGAGACTTTCAGAAGTGGTAGCTGTCTCGACATGAATCAGGGATGAGGTACAGCAGGCAATGAATGGAAAATGGGGAAATTGTTGATGTTTGATTGATTTATTAATTTATTGATTGGTTATATTTCATAAATCTACTGTAAGTATACACATAAATACATATTTCATCAGATTGATTACCTCTCACGTTATGACTGATGTCAAGCATAACTTCTACAAGTTTAACAGAACCTACAACCGTATAATCAATTAATTGACCCATGATATGCATAGCATCCTTTTGTGTAACCAATGTGAAATGGCTAGCGGGGTGCGTGCTAGTAGCGTTTCAATCGGTGACGTCACTCACTCTGAGACCTTGAAGTAGTTGTTCCCCTTGCTCTGCAAGGGCTGTGGCTTTTGTGGAGTGATGGGTAACGATGCTTCGTGGGAGGCAGTTGTTGATGTGAGCAGAGGAGCCCAGGTAGGGGCGAGGAGAGGGACGGAAGCTATACTGTTATATTTGCTTGGGAGAGAAATCATTTCCAAAATAAAGTAATCTACTACAGAGTTTTTTTGGAACTCCTGTTTGAACTATGTTTGTCCGACGGCCATTGAAAAGAGAACAGAGCAGTACAAAATCTACTAACCACCTCTCAGACCACAGAACCATTGTTGGAGATACATTTTACCCTTCACATAGCTGGGATAAGGAACCGCTGCATGCAGCTGCTGAAACATTTAGGCTACTTTTCTACCCCATGATTTAGCCTACTTTTCTACCCCATGATTTAGGCTTCTTTCCTACCCCATGATATACGCTTTTCTACTGCTGTGTCTGATAAATATAACTGTCCAGCCCCATACTATCTATGACCATAACAGTGATGTCCACATAGACATACTAGTACCTTAATACCCAGATTGAACTCCATTACAAGGAAGCATCTCAAATGGTACCCTATTCCCTATAGAGTGTAATACCTTTTACCAGAGCCCTGGTCGAATGTAGTGCACTATAGAGTGAACAGTGTTGGTAACGCGTTACAAAAGTAACCTGTTTCGTAATCAGATTACTTTTATGAGTAATGGAGTAAAGTAACTTGTTACTTAATCAGATTACTTTTATGAGTAACAGTGTAAAGTAACTTGTTACGTAATCAGATTACTTTTATGAGTAACGGTGTAAAGTAACTTGTTACGTAATCAGATTACTTTTATGGGTAACGGAGTAAAGTAACTTGTTATGTAATCAGATTACTTTTATGGGTAACAGAGTAAAGTAAACGGTTACGTAATCAGATTACTTTTATGGGTAACGGAGTAAAGTAACGCATTACTTTATCAAATTGGGTATTATTATTATTATTACAATTACTACTTTTTCCTATCAATGCGCTACTTTCAGAATCATATCTCTTCCATGATCCGATCTCGACTTATTTAGTTTATTTCCTTATTTAGTTTTTGAGCGAGTGAAGAAAAGCTGTTTGGAGAAATGTCATGACAGCTGCAGTTCACTGAAATGTATACTGGGTGCACCTCTGATCTTTGCCATTGATCGCTTCTGTCATAGATAAAGCCCATTAAAGGACTTTCCCGTCTAGTGGAAAGTATGGCCTATATACATATCTATGGGTGCATGTACAGCGCCTTCAGAAAGTATTCATACCCCTTGATTTACTCCACATTTTGTTGTTTTACAGCCTGAATTCAAAATGGATTAAATATAAAACATGTCTCACCCATCTACATACAATACCCCATAATATGTTTTTTGAAATTGTTGCTAATTTATTGAAAATAAAATACAGAAATATTTACATACCACTGAGTCAATACATGTTAGAATCACCTTTGACAGTGATTACAGTCTTTGTGGGTAAGTCTCAATTTTTTTAATTTAACCTTTATTTAAACTTGTCAAGTCAGTTAAGAACAAATTCTTATTTAATATGGCGTCCGAGAGAACACTGGGCAAATTGTGCACTGCCCAAATCGGACTCCGAACCACAGCTGGTTGTGATACAGCCTGGATTTGAACCAGGGTGTCATTAGTGATGCTTCAAATACTGAGATGCAGTGCCTTAGACTACTGCCCCACTCGTGAGCCCCAAGCTCTAAAAGCTTTCCACACCTGAATTGTCCAATATTTTAACATACGTTAATTTATTTTAATTCTTCAAGCTCTGTCAAGTTGGTTGTTGATCATTGCAAGACAGCCATTTCAAGTCTTGCCATTTTAAGTCAAAACTGTAACTAGGCCACTCAGGAACATTCAATTTCTTCTTGGTAAGCAACTCCAGTGTTGATTTAGCCTTGTGTTTTAGGTTATTGTCCTGCTGAAAGGTGAATTCATCTCCCAGTGTCTGTTGGAAAGCAGACTGAAGCAGGTTTTCCTCTAGGATTTTGTCTTTGCTTAACTCTATTCTGTTTCTTTTTATCCTAAAAAACTCCCTAGTCCTTGCCGATGACAAGCATACCCATAACATGATGCAGCCACCACCATGTGATGGGTTGTGTTGGATTTGACCCAAACATTATGCTTTGTATTCAGGACATGAAGTTCATTTCTTTGCCATATTTTTTGCAGTTTTGGAATATTTTTTTTTCTGTACAGGCTTCCTTCTTTTCAATTTGTCATTTAGGTTAGTATTGTGGAGTAACTACAATGTTGTTGATCCAACCTCAGTTTTCTCCTATCACAGCCATTAAACTCTGTAACTGTTTTAAAGTCACCATTGGCCTCCCTGAGCGGTTTCATTATTACAGGCAACTGAGTTAGGAAGGATGCCTGTATCTTTGTAGTGACTGGGTGTATTGATACACCATCCAAAGTGTAATGAATAACTTCACCATGCTCAAAGGGATATTTTATGTATTTTTAGTTTTTTTACTCATCTACCAATAGGTGCCCTTCTTTGCGTGGCAGTTGAAAACCTCCCTTGTCTTTGTGATTGAATTTGTGTTTGAAATTCACTGCTCGACTGATGGACCTTACAGATAATTGTATGTGTGGGGTAGGGAGTTGTGGTAGTCATTCAAAAATCATGTTATACTATTATTTCACACAGAGTGAGTCAAGGCAACTTGTATTGTGATTTGTTCAGCACATTTTTACTCTTGGACTTATTTAGGCTTGCTATAACAAATGTGTTGAATACTTATTGACACAAGACATTTCAGGTTTTAATTTTTTACTAATTTGTAAAAATGTCTAAAAACGAAATTCCACTTTGACATTAGGGGGTGTTTGTGTAGGCCAGTGACACATAATATCAAGTTAATCAAATTTAAATTCAGGCTGAAACACAATTAAATGTGGAATATTTTCTGAAGGAACTGGTAGCTCGACGGATAGATTTTGATTTAAAACATAGGAAATCTATACAGATATTTGGCTTAAAGTTTTATTTTTATTTATTTTATTTTACCTTTATTTAACCAAGTAGGCAAGTTGAGAACAAGGTCTCATTTACAATTGCGACCTGGCCAAGATAAAGCAAGCAGTTTGACACATGCAACAACACAGAGTTACACATGGAGTAAAACAAACATACAGTCAATAATATAGTAGAAAAATAAGTCCATATACAAAGCGAGCAAATGAGGTGAGATAAGGGAGGAAAAGGCAAAAAAGGCAATGGTGGCGAAGTAAATACAATACACCAAGTAAAACACTGGAATGGTAGATTTGCAGTGGAAGATAGTGCAAAGTAATGGGGTGCAAAGGAGCAAAATGAATGAATTAATTAATTAATACAGTAGGGGAAGAGGTAGTTGTTTGGGCAATGGATGGCACTGTGATAGACTGCATCCAATTTATTGAGTAGGGTATTGGAGGCTATTTTGTAAATGACATTGCCGAAATCGAGGATCGGTAGGATGGTCAGTTTTACAAGGGTATGTTGGGCAGCATGAGTGAAAGATGCTTTATTGTGAAATAGGAAGCCAATTCTAGATTTAACTTTGGATTGGAGATGTTTGATGTGAGTCTGGAAGGAGAGTTTACAGTCTAACCAGACACCTAGGTATTTGTAGTTGTCCACATATTCTAAGTCAGAACCGTCCAGAGTAGTGATGCTGGATGGGCGGGCAGGTGCAGGCAGTGATCGGTTGAAGAGCATGCATTTAGTTTTACTTGCGTTTAAGAGCAGTTGGAGGCCACGGAAGGAGTGTTGTATGGCACTGAAGCTCATTTGGAGGTTAGTTAACACAGTGTCCAAAGAAGGGCCAGAAGTATACAGAATGGTGTTGTCTGCGTAGAGGTGGATCAGAGACTCACCAGCAGCAAGAGCGACATCATTGATGTATACAGAGAAAAGAGTCGGCCCAAGAATTGAACCCTGTGGCACCCCCATAGAGACTGCCAGAGGCCCGGACAACAGGCCTCTGATTTGACACACTGAACTCTATCAGAGAAGTAGTTGGTGAACCAGGCGAGGCAATCATTTGAGAAACCAAGGCTGTTGAGTCTGCCGATGAGGATGTGGTGATTGACATAGTCCAAAGCCTTGGCCAGGTCAATGAATACGGCTGCACAGTATTGTGTCTTATCGATGGTGGTTAAGATATCGTTTAGGACCTTGAGCGTGGCTGAGGTGCACCCATGACCAGCTCTGAAACCAGATTGCATAGCGGAGAAGGTGCGGTGGGATTCGAAATGGTCAGTAATCTGTTTGTTGACTTGGCTTTCGAAGACTTTAGAGAGGCAGGGTAGGATAGATATAGGTCTGTTGCAGTTTGGGTCAAGAGTGTCCACCCCTTTGAAGAGGGGGATGACCGCAGCTGCTTTCCAATCTTTGGGAATCTCAGACGACACGAAAGAGAGGTTGAACAGGCTAGTAATAGGGGTTGCAACAATTTCGGCAGATCATTTTAGAAAGAAAGGGTCCAGATTGTCTTGCCCGGCTGATTTGTAGGGGTCCAGATTTTGCAGCTCTTTCAGAACATCAGTTGACTGGATTTGGGAGAAGGAGAAATGGGGAAGGCGTGGGCGAGTAGCTGTCGGGGGTGCTGTGCTGTTGCCCGGGGTAGGGGTAGCCAGGTGGAAAGTATACAGTGCATTTGGAAAGTATTCAGACCACTTGACTTTTTCAAAAAACAAAATGTTGCAATCTACATCACAATACCTGATAATGACATCACAATACCCGATAATGAAAAAGTGAAAACAGGTTTTTAGAAATGTTTTCACATTTATTAAAAATAGAAACAGAAATACCTTATTTCCATAAGTATTCAGACCCTTTGCTATGAAACTTGAAATTGAGGTGCATCCTGTTTCCATGTATAATCCTTGAGATGTTTCTACAACTTGATTGGAGTCCACCTGTGGTAAATTCAATTGATTGGGTATGATTTGGACAGGTACACACCTGTCTATATAAGGTCCCACAGTTGACAGTGAATGTCAGAGCAAAAATCAAGCCATGAGGTCAAAGGAATTGACCGAAGAGCTCCGAGACAGGATTGTGTCAAGGCACAGATCTGTGGAAGGGTACCAAAACAATTCTGCAGCATTGAAGGTCCCCAAAAACTTTTGACAATGCATGTCATTCCGCCTACCAATAGAGAGTAGTAGTACTAAGGGAAAGGATGGAGGAAATGGAGACTGTGCTTGAACCTGAAAGGTGCGACAAGTGAAGTGTGTGATAATGAACGGAAAATAGTGTAGTAATGATGTAGTAGAAGACAAGGACCTGTCCCATAATGCATTTCTTATTGGTTTGTGTTTTTTATACAAGGAGATTCATTTGGGAAATCCATTTTTAATATTGAAGACTGTGAAGAAAGCAATGGGAAAGGTGGATTCAATCAATGTGACTGAAAGTGGCCTTCTTTTGGTTAATTGTGTTGATGAAGAACAAAAGAAGAAGCAACACTGGATCTGGCTAAATTGTCCACGTCAGAAGCAACATGTATTGATCTTCGGAGCAGGGCGCCTGCCAAAGGAGTTATAGCTGGAGTCTCATTGGATATAGATAATGAGTACCTTAGTCATAAAATCCCAGGAGTGGTCAGTGCACGTTGCCTGAACCGTATGATAAATGGAAGGAAGGAGAGAAGCCTGTCGATTATTATTGTTGTTTGAGGAGCCTGAATATGTGAAGCTCAGATATGTGAAGTATGAGGTGAAAGCATTTGTGTCAAAACCATTACAATGTGGAAATTGTCAAACGTTAAATGTTTGCAGACAAGAGAAGTATGAAATGGAAGAATATGTGAATGGAAAATGGTGCAAATGTGGCAGGGAACATACTCCGCTGATCTCCTATGTGGAGGCGGTGAAGAGAGTCGAAAGGGCAACAGTGTTGAAGACATGGCAGTGAATGCATTGCAACCAGTTATAAATCAGTTGGGTGATCTGGATACACTCATTGTGAAGAAGGTGGATTTTGTGTTATTTATAGCCACAGTGATTAATTATACAGCACAAGTGTCTAAGAATTTCAAGAAGCTGGATATCATTATATCTGCAGCCGAGAAGTTTTTGGGGCTCCAAGACTTCAAGGCAGAAGCATGACAAAGACTTTTGTCGCTAGGAAATGTCTCGCCCTCACAGGAGGATTCAGAGCCTGTGTTGGGATCTGATTAGAATTTGTTTTTTTTTACAGAAAAGCAGGTTGATTTTGTTTAGTTCATTTCTTTTTTTGGTCATTTTATTTATTTTTGCCCAAATGTTTTGATCCATATTATCCACCCAAACACTAGGTGGCATAATACCATAGAAGAAGAAGAAGAATTGCGAAAACCTTTTTTTTTTTGCAAATGTATTACAAAAAAATTACAGAAATGCCTTATTTACATAAGTATTCAGACCCTTTGCTATGAGACTTAAAATTGAGCTCAGATACATCCTGTTTCCATTGATCATCCTCGAGATGTTTCTACAACTTGATTGGAGTCCACCTGTGGTAAATTCAATTGATTGGACATGATTTAGAAAGGCACACACCTGTCTAAATAAGGTCCCACAGTTGACAGTGTATGTCAGAGTAAAAACCAAGCCATGAGGTCAAAGGATTTGGGGAACGGTACCAAAAAATGTCTGCAGCATTGAAGATCCCATAGAACACAGTGGCCTCCATCATTCTTAAATGGAAGAAGTTTGGAACCACTAAGACTCCTCCCAGAGCTGGCCGCCCGGCCAACCTGAGCAATCAGAGGAGAAGGGCCTTGGTCAGGGAGGTGACCAAGAACCAGATGGTCACTCTGACAGAGCTCTAGAGTTCCTCTGTGGAGATGGGAGAACCTTCTAAAAGGAAAACCATCTCTGCAGCACTCCACCAAATCAGGCTTTTATGGTAGAGTGGCCAGACGGAAGCCACTCCTCAGTAAAAGGCACATGACAGCCTGCTTGGAGTTTGCCAAAAGGCACCTAAACACTCTCAGATCATGAGAAACACGATTCTCTGGTCTGATGAAACTAAGATTGAACTCTTTGGCCTGAATGTCAAGAATCATGTCTGGAGGAATCATCCCTCCAGTGAAGCATGGTGGTGGCAGCATCATACTGCAGTGATTTTTTTCAGTGGCAGAGACTGGGAGACTAGTCAGGATCGAGGGAAAGATGAACAGAGCAAAGTACAGAGAGATCCTAGATGAAAACCTGCTCCAGAATGATCAGGACCTCAGACTGGGGGTAAAGGTTCACCTTCCAACAGGACAACGACCTTAAACACACAGCCAAGACAACTCAGGAGTGGCTTTGGGAGAAGTCTCTGAACGTCCTTGAGTGGCCCAGCAAGAGCCCGGACTTGAACCTGATTGAACATCTCTGGAGAGACCTGAAAATTGCTGTGCAGCAACATTACCATCCAACCTGACAGAGCTTGAGAGGATCTGCAGAGAAGAATGGGAGAAACTCCCCAAATACATGTGTGCCAAGCTTGTAGTGTCTTACTCAAGAAGACTCAAGGCTGTAATCGCTGCCAGAGGTGCTTGAACAAAGTACTGAGTACTTATGTAAATGTCATATTTTATTTTCAAAAATGTATAAATAAAGATCTTTTTGCTTTGTTATTATGTGGTATTTTGTGAAGATTGAGGATGGGAAAAAACAATTGACTACATTTTTAATACATTTTAGAATAAGGCTGTAAAGTAACAAAATGTGTTTTCAAATTCACTTTTTCATTATCGGGTATTGTGTGTAGATTGCAACATTTTTGTTTTTGAAAAAGTCAAGGGGTCTGAATACTTTCCGAATGCACTGTATATGGCTAATTATTAAGCAACCACATATACAGCGCAGCGCAAGAAAGCAGCACAGAAAAACAGCACAGGAAAGCAGCACAGAAAAGAGGCACAGGAAAGCAGCACAGGAAAGCAGCACAGGAAAGCAGTACAGGAAAGCAGCACAGGAAAGCAGCACAGGAAAGCAGTACAGGAAAGCAGCACAGGAAAGCAGCACACGAAAGCAGTACAGGAAAGCAGCACAGGAAAGCAGCACAGGAAAGCAGCACAGGAAAGCAGCACAGGAAATGATTTTAGGAGAAACTAGAGATCAAACTTGCCTATCTTATCTTTCCAATCCTATCTTTGGTAGGGCCTTGCTCCCTCCGACAGTCAAATCAACGTTAAGAGTTTGAGATTTTATTTATGTAAGTAACGCAAAGTGACATAACTAAATCAATCCAATTGTATTTGTCAAATGCTTGATAACAACAGGTGTAGACTAACAGTAGCGCCAGAGGGGATGGCTGCCGTTTTTACGGGCTCCTAACCAACTATTTTATTTTGTTTGTGATTTAAAATTATTTGTAACTTATTTTGTACTTGAAGTTGTTACTTCCGTCTCTCAGAAGCCGAAAAGAGCTTCTGGAGATCAGAACATTGATTACTCACCTCGAACTGGACAAAGATTTTTTTTAATTAATGGGTCCGATGGGAAAGATATACTGCTCTCTGGAGACTAGGCCCAAATCCCCTTATTTTGCTTGGGAGAAGGTGCTTGTTAGGATTCGTAGGCAAGTGAGTAAATCGCCGTTACCATCACTTTTATTGGCCAATCACTGGAGAATAAACTGGATGATCTATGGTCGAGACTATCCTACCAACGGGACATTAAAAACTGTAATATCTTAAGTTTCACAGAATCGTGGCTGAACGACGACACGGATAATATAGAGCTGGCTGGCTTTTTCGTGCATCGGCAGGACAGAGCAGCTACGTCTGGTAAGATGAGGGGTGGGGGTGTGTGTCTATTTGTCAATAACAATTGGTGCACAATGTCTAATATTAAAGAAGTCTCGAGGTATTGCTCGCCTGAGGTAGAGTACCTCATGATAAGCTGTAGACTGCATTATCTACCAAGAGACTTCTCATCTATAGTATTCGTGGCCATCTTTTTACCACCACAATCCGATGCTGGCACTAAGATCTCCCTCAACCAGCTGTATAAGGCCATAAGCAAACAAGAAAATGCTCATCCAGAAGCGGCACTCCTAGTGGAACTTTAATGCAGGCAAACTTAAATCAGTTTTTAAAATTGTATTTAATCTTTTTTTAACTAGGCAAGTCAGATAAGAACAAATTCTTATTTACAATGACTGCCTACCCCTGCCAAAACCTAACCTGTATTACACTGGGAAAATTGTGCGCCACCCTAGGGGACTCCCAATCATGGCTGGTTGTGATACAGCCTGGAATCAAACCAAGGTCTGTAGTGATGCCTAGCACTGAGATGCAGTG